>NC_082689.1:36745278-37047387 GCF_949987515.2 Delphinus delphis | reverse complement strand
TCCTAGGTCTGTCTTGGTGATTTTGCACTTCTCTCTGATTTCAGACTAACTCTCAGGGTCTGAAAAAATTAAAACCTATTCCCAAGAATGAGGAAATCATTAGTATAATTGTTTTTAGGTCTGTATTACATTTCTTAACTGTATTGATTAATGAACTGCATCTTTTTACTTATACCCTTTTCCTTGAGTATTTATTATGTGCTGTCTCATTAATGATCGGTAAAGTAAGAGTTATCCCCATGTTACTGGTGCTGATACTGAGATTCAGAGAAATGAGCGGATTTGACCCAGGTCTCTGCCTAGTATGTGTAGAGTTACGATTGAAGCCCTAGCTCTCTGCCTTTATGTTAAATGTACTTATCCAGCCTCACAGCTGCTTCTGATGATATCAGCTTCAAATTGCCTCTGTTCTCAACGGTTGTCAGTCTCTCTCATGACTTGTAAGGTATTTATTTTGCCTTCGCATCTTCTGGAAGCTTCTGAAATAGTCCTTGTCAGTTTGCCAGTCCCCTTGCCTTTGGAGTTAAGTTTAGTGAATTCACTTGGGGAGTTTAATGATTCCTGTAGGAGAAATAAAGACCATGCCCCAGAAGAACATGGTTATATATCTGAGTACAGTGTAAATATAGATTTTTATGTGTGCGATTTGAACTAAATTTTAGTAATGAGAAATAGAGGGTATGTTCAGATGGTTTGTGATATAGATGCCAATTCACATTTTATGATGTATACACCAAATAAGGAAATACCAAGGTGGATGCCTTATTAGATCTGAATTGGGGAAATTCACTTTAATGTGCAATGGGACCTTTTGTACTGTAATCACCAACATACTAAATTAGTCTGCACGAGGTCGTGTTTTGGCAATTTGCTTAGGCTCATTCTTTTTTTGATGAGAATAGCAACGGTGGCATTAACAATTGGTATCTCAAACAAAACTGTACAGATGTAGTCGTTGCAGATAACATAACTTATGGTTTCATTTGTAAAAATACTTTGCATAATCCTTTCCAGTGGAAATCAGTAAAAACAATAATTTTAAAGGCTACTTAGAGGAGAGGTACTTTAGAACTAAAAATGTGAAGGATTAACAAATCAATATGAATACCTGTTAATTATAAAAGCAAATGAAAAAGCTTTACTCTGTAATAATCTACAGAAAAGACAGCTCCATACTCAGGGATTCACATAGTACAGAAATGTTTACTTGAAATTTTATAACATAATACATATTTTAAGTGAGTAGTATTTTTATAACTGGTGTAATTCATGTAGAGGAGGGAAGTTTTATTTCTACTGAGTGTTCTCTTGCAATTTTTAGGGTTTGAGTAAGAGAAGCAATGCAATAAATTGCTCCAGAACTCCATGAACGAACCTGTCCCAAATGGACACAAGAGGGCGCCAAACCTCTATGCCAAACATGCAGCAGCTGCTGGCGGTTTAATGGAGGAAATAAACTCTGGCAATAAAAACGAAGCCATGTTTATTTTATTCTGGGTAATATATTATGCACCTGCTTGTTTTATTTTTTAGACTGATTCGTGTCAAATGACTTTCCAGAAATATGACACATATACTGGATCCAGGCAAAACTAATCTTTCAACATGCAAGCAGTAGTATTATTTTGTACAAATTACATTCCATGATATAATGAAGTTTTACTTTATTGTACTCACTCTAAAGGGAATTATGAGACTGTAACAAGTTGTTGCGTGCTTTTTCAAGTATTTTTTTCTCTGTAACTCACTAAGATACAGTTTTTGGCCATGGGCTATTTCACACACACACACACACACACACACGCACAGCATGTTAAAACGCCTTTTTTAGAGGCAGAGAACAGTGGACCTTTGTCCATAGGGTTCAGGGGAAAATTTAGGGCTGAAACTTCTGGGAAAAAAAGAACAAAAAATGGTACCTGAAAGAACTGGGGTTTGCTGTAGATGGGGAAGAAAACTAAGGCATTTTTGCCAGGTAAATATTTGGTTTGTGTATTAGTTTGCTAGGGCTGTCATACCAAAATACCACAGTCTGGCCTGCTTGAACAACAGAAATTTATTTTCTCACAGTTCTGGAAGCTGGAAGTCCAAGATCAAGGTGTTGGCAGGGTTGGTTCTCCAGAGGCCTGTCTCCTTGGCTAGCAGGTGGCTGTCTTCTCTTGTGTCCTCGCATGGCCTTTCCTCAGTGTGCACACAGCCCTGGAACCGCTTTGTATGTCCAAATCTCTTCTTACAAGGGCATCTGTCAGATTGGATTAGGGCCTACCTATATGATTTCATTTTGCTTTAATTACCTCTTTAAAGGCCCTATATCCACATACTGAGGTATTGGGAATTTCGGGCTTCACCATGTGAATTTTGGAGGACACAATTCAGCCCATAGCAACTTGGTGCCTTATTTGTGTAAGTTTAGTGTGGAGGTGGGTAGTGGTTGCCCTTCTGTCTGAGTGTATTTACTGACTGGCTTTGACTGAAACCACTGCGGAGCCATAGGTACATCAGATGCTCAACATGCATTTGTTGAACGCGCGAATTTCTGCCTTGAAAGGCTACCCATTTTACTCTGCTCAGGCTTGCCTGAAATCTTCTTTCGCCTGACAGGTAGTAATTAACTGCTGAAAGACACAAATACTTCCTTTTAAACATTGACATTATGTCCACCTCGTGAAAGAAAAGGATAGAGGCAAATAAAGAGAGTTCAGGAAATGCTAAAATTTCTTTGAAGTAATTTCATTGAAAATTAACAAGTTGATTATTGTGAAAACAGATTCCAATTTACACATAATGGCCAATCATCTAGCTCTCCTGGCCTTTGATGAAACCCTTCCTACCCAGAGCGATTTGTTACCCCGCTGGAATGGTTAGCCAGGGCTTCTTAGGTTAATTTGCCTTTCAGACTTCAGCCGCTCAAAGACGGTACGTTTAACTCAATTACGAGCATTCGTCTTGTGCACAGCGCTGTTTCTTCTGCCCCAGCAGCCCCATCCCGACACTTCTGCTGCTGTGCCCACCTCTTCTGTAAGTTGCAATAACCGAGTTCTTCGCAATTGGATACCTTGTGCGGGATCTCCAAAACTCGAAACTCACTCGAGCAGAGAGGCCAGTCGGGACAGACATCAGGGACTTCTGTTTCCAGGAGTCGTTCTGCTGTTTCCGGAGGAATTTCTGGCCACAAGGACAGAGTGATGTCTCCTTGGTGGACCAGCTTCAAGTGGGTCAGAAGGCTGGCCTCACGGGGCAGCTTCCATGGGCACTGCTTTGCAGGACGCGTTCCTTTGGGGCTTGGACAGCAGTCATACAGCTTGGCTCAAAGGGCTTGATTAGGGTACAGCAGGGAGGGAGAGACCTTCCACTTGTTCACTGCTTTTAATAACATTCCCTCCCTTGAAGCATGTTTCTGTTTCTGCAGACAGCTGATGGATTATCTGTTGATTTTCTAATTTCTAACGTTCTTTCATTGGAGGGGTGTGGGCTAAAAGATAAGGCATGTAGTTGCTTTGGGATTTAAAACAAACTCCTCACCCTTCAGACCTCCTCTTTAACCTTCTAGCCTTTCAAAAACGATTGTGTCTTCCTCTTGAACTTCCCCCTTTCATGCTACTATGTGATAAACTTCTTGGTACTTTCTTTCACAAAAGACTTTTTAAAAAATCCTGTATGCTGGCAGGGAATTAACTCATGAATAAATGGATAATAATAACGGCTGACATTTTTGGAGCGCTGACTATTTGGCAGGCACTGAGCTGAGGGATTTGCTTGCGTTATCTCACTTGATCCTCTCAACAGCTTTATGATAAAGCCCAGTTCACCAAGGAGGAAACTAAAGCTGCAGGGTTTGAGGAGCTCATCCTAGGTCATAGGATTAAGAAGCGGAAACGTTGGACTCTCCAGTGTAGGAGAAGGGAAACTGGCCTGGAAATGAAAACTCTTGATTCTGAAACACATACAGGATAGATGGTCAAAAAGCTAATGTTTGTTACTTTCACTTAACAAAGGTGCAGTTAAGTACTTACTTAATACCCTGAGGGTAACAGAAGGGACTCAACTGCCCTTGGGGAGATTTTTAATCTAGTTCAATGGTTCCCAAACTCTGGTGCACTTTGGAAAGATCTGGGGATCTGGAACGTATGCTAATGCCTGCTAGACAGCCAGGAGTCATCTTAGGTTGTTAGGATGGGGGTGTGACCTGAGCATCAGGAAGTTTAAAAGCCCCCCAAGTGATCATAATGTGCAGTCAAAGATTGGGAACCCTTGGTATCACTGAAGAGAGAAGCTGTAATACATTGTGAAGCGGGAGATAAGACATGTGCCATGGTGTGGCTGAGTTATAATTTCCACAGGAATTTTCATAATTCCTTTGCCATTGAATTCAGGCTAACAGACCCTTAGATCTGCTTTTTTTCCTGTGTCCCTCACTTTGGTCTGTATAGCACATTCCTTTGATTCGCAAAGGCTCAGGAACAATGGTGTGTGGGTTCCTTTTTTTCCAGCATGGGGTTAAACAGCATCTCAGCCCGGGTTTCTGAGACACCACGTCCGCTGCTGCATTTCCCTTGCAGTACATTTCACTACCCTATGTAAGCTTTTGTTCATTTTCACTTGTTTCTTTTTGCCCACTTAAATTTTCTTGTCATTTATACTACTCATCTGTCACTCATTGATCTCTCTGATTAGAATTTGACAAGCTCAGTACTTAAAAAACAACTAATTTTCTTTTCTTTTCTTTTTTTTTTAAAGAAGAACAAAGGCTCAAGTGTCTTTTGTGCCCTTAATTGGTTAGGAAATTTACACACCCTCTGCCCTCCTTTCTATAAAACTGTATTCCATCCATTTGTGACATTTCCTGTGCCCCTTGTTGGGACCTGATCACCTCATCATTTTTCAACTAATAACTGTTGACCACCCTGTCCAAAGCACTGCCATTCCTCTCTCCGTGGTGCTTTTTAAATCGATAGGAAGATACAGAAATTTCTTTGCATGTTACCATTACTCCATTTGGTGTTTAACTCTACTGAACATATTGAAAGGTTGAAAGAGACATTACTATTTTGGTTATTTATCTGTTGCCGAATGTACATGAAAAGATGTAGCTTTTCTTCCAACGTTCGTTCCTCAACGGTAGCTAGCATTTTATGGCTATAGAGATTTTTAAAGCAATTATAGCTATTCATGTATTTTTTACTGATTGTTAAATTTTACTAATTTGGATGATGTTAGAAAAACACAGTGGTGGTTTATATGAGGACTCATGAGAAGATAGTTTGGAAAAAAATACCAGAAAAGGAGAGTAAAGCTTAAAGTATGAAATGAATTCCAAATAGATGTCACCTATAGACCTGGAAAGATTAGATACAAGAAAAGCAGAAGAGACACACGCAGAGCTGCTTATAGAGAAACAATTCTTAGGATGAAATGAGTTGGTGGGTATTGTCTAAGGTTAAGGTAAAATGCCAGAAATTAAAGATGAGAATGGGAGAGTGGGAAAGAGAAATTAAAAAATAATTTAGCAGCTAGAGACAATCAAAGAGTTTCCTATTTACAAAGGTGTCCATATCAAAGGAAAGGACACAGGGAGTTAAGTTGCTCCATTAATAGTTACAAAGGCACAATATCACACTTATCAATAAAAGTACCGTATTTGAAAACCTGGCCGGAGATTATTCATTATCCAGATAACGAACTTTCAGTGGTTTGACAACAGTAGCACACAGGAATCGCTTTATTTGTCAAGCCAGAAGATGGCACTGTTGTCAATGTTTGCAGGGAAAATACCCTCCAGGTCTGGAGAGCTGGTGAACAAAATGCATCAAACTGGTTTCTGTACGGTTCAGACCAAAAGAATGTACTTAAAGGAGGATTACGTGTAGGTTTCTTTTTATCTGGGTTTTCTGTAAAGTACAGCAAAATATTCCAAAGCCATTTGAAACACAAGAAAGGTGTTACAGGATAGATGTTTTAGATCCACCTGCCTGTTACTTACCTTATGGCTGTGTAGTTACATCTTTATATTGGCATTCTATTTTGGTTAGGTTTTTAGTTCATTTTCCCCATAAGGGAAAAACCTATTTCTAGCTGATTAAGGGTAAGTGATGGACTCACTGTATTACACTTCTAACTTAGCATTATTGGGAAGCTATAGAAATACTCGTGTTGCTCTTGTTTCAGAGGATGTTAAAAACCTCTCTTTTACTGGAGATCACCTTGTCTTCCAGCTGTGGCTCCTTACCTTACTGTAGTAGGAGGTATTTTCATCATGCTTGGGACAAAAAGCTGTACAAGGAAATACATTTTGACTTCATTTAGAGTAAATCTGAAACAAAGCTTGCCTCACTGCGGAAATTCCTTTACATTAACACGTTTTTTGGTTTGTTCTTTTCAAAATTAAAAAAAAATTAAAAGAGTATCAAGCAAGTTAGACTTGAGGGTTAATTCCTGGACGTCAAAAGGGCAATAGGAGTGAAACTGTCACACTAAATTTTTCCTTTCATTTAACTGTGTGTGTGTGTGTGTGTGTGTGTGTGTGTGGCTTGGGAACACAGTGAGGAGGGAAAAGTGGGGTGATGTTAAGGTCAGGAGAAGGGAGAGTGGAAGACATTCTAGCTTGGGCTATTTTAATTTTAACTACAAAATTTAATCACATTCTTTGAGTAAATGGGACTCTAAAGCTAAATTCTTAGAAATCACATAACGCTTAAAAAAACATATTTGGAAATGACTTTAAAAATTAATCAATAATGAAAGAATAAGGTACATTCTGCCACAGGATAGCCTTTTTAAAAACTGCATTTTGTATTCTATTAAATAATGAATCCAGGTAAACTTCCTGCATTTATTCACACAGGTGGGTACATTTCATATGACTCAGACTTCTAAAAAGTAAAAACACGACATTTTTGGTTAATAATTATTTCAGCAACATTTCCCAGCATCTTTTACATCATAAACAACGTGGATCCTGATTCAGCTCTTCTGGATTCCATAATAACAGATGGATTTCGAGACTGTTTACTGCTGCTTCCCACAAACTTCCTCTTTGTAAACTACTATATTATTTTGAATCAGAAAAGTTTCAAAGGAGCCTCCTATCTGATTACTGCTTACTGATGAACTTGCATCAGAGAAACTTTTAGTCCAATTATTCCAGTTTGTTATAAAGAACTGTTATTATTCCAAAGTCTGAATTTGTTAACTGCTTACTCTGCCTGCTTCTCTGTGCCATTTATTCATGAAGACTTTGTCAGACAGATTGTAGTAACTCTATCCACAGGAAACAACGAATAGTGAGTATATTGGCACTGAAAAATCAAGGTAGACATTATAATAATAAGTGTTTGTAAGCAGCATGACTACACCAGACACTGAGGTATAGTTAAAATGTACTTTAGAAAATATTGCAAGTAATTTTGGTTTTGAACTGGTTTATATTCATCCTTGTGGAAAACTGTATCTAGTTTTCTGCATTGACCTAGTAACAGACGTTTAGACAGTTTACAGACATTTCTGGTCACTGACCTTGACACTTAGAATCGTTGGTTTGAGTGTCAGGCAAGAATAAGTGTGGAAAAAGAATGAAACTGAAATATACTTCTTAAAAGTTTATTTGATCCATCCTGATTTTACAGTTTACTTTAGCAATAGAAGCAATTTCCTTTTCTGTGTGTGCGTGAAGTGGGCACAAAGATATCCACACTCATGGCATTTTAATTAGACGCACGAGAGAGGACACGACACAACAAAACCAAACAAAACAAAAATCCCCACTAAAATAAAACCCTGCAAATAACTCTAACCGTGCCTTAAAATTTTCACCCTCTGTGCTACGTAACGATAGGCAACATGATTATGATTAATTCATTATGACCTTGGTAAGAAACATATTTATGGAGAAGTGTCATCAATTACGATGGTTCTTGGGCTGAACCTGAGCTTGTGTGTGTGTGTGTGTGTCTGTATGTGTATGTAGTATAGGGTTGGTTATGTCATCATCCTATCGAAAATATAATTGTCTATTTGCTGATTGGGAACTGAGCGAGTTCTCACCTGCCTCTGGGCGCCATCCTCACTGGGGACTCTTTGCCTTCCTGGGAGCCTAACGCTGAGGCAGGCCAGCTGCGTGATCCCTAGATGCCAAACAACCAGAAAGGAGTCTGTGACAGATGCTTCTGCATTTTATGCAAATAGCAACTTCATGGATCAGTTTTCCTTCCCTCTGTGGAATATAAGCATCTGGAAAATAGAATTCCAAGAGCCTTAGCCCATTAACAAATGAACAGAAATGACCAAACAAAACAGTGGTAACAGCACTGACCCGGAATGTCAAAGAGGCATACGTGTATCAAAGCCCTAGTTTTATTGTAAATTTCCCCTCCTCAAACCATGTACTTTTATCACTTCCTAGTATTTTTCTTCCCATAAATCTGTAGTAACTGAAAAGTATATATTTTTTGTATAGATGTCTCCCGGTCACTGTACTGTAGTTTTCGAGTATCACAGGTCTGGAGTCACAGTGAAGAAATCCACACGTTGGCTGAAGATGTGTTTAAAACAATTCTAAACAAAAGCCAAAGCCAAACCAGAACATTCTTTCCCAGAAAAAGTTTTTTTTTCCAAAGTAGAAATAAGTTTCAAAGCTTACGATTTTAGATCTATTTGCAGTTAAATAAATGCTATTTATTTTTTATTAGTGTGCCTCTTAAAATATACTTAGGAAAGAACATGAGCTTTATGATTAAGTATGTAGCAAACATTCATGTATATTCTGACGTTCAGCTTCAGCTTTTAAATGGAGATTACTAGTATTTCAATACATAAATAATTTTATAGTACTCATACATTTGCTTTAATAAGGCTTTCACATTATACCTAATTTTATGTAAATGTTATTCAGATTTCAATCCAAGAGTTTTGTAGGGGAGGTTAAAAGGTGTTTATCTTGATTTGTTAAAAAAGCACCATTAAAATTAAGCAGTGACAAATATTATGACTTTTAAAATTGTTCTAATTGGTTGTATTTGTTTATTAGGCTTGTGTTTATACCAAATATTTTAACTCTTTAAATGTGACCCAATTTGATGAATTGTTCATAGAGGAGCCGTAATCAGGAATCTCGTAAATTCAACTATCTGCTTGTATTCTCAGTAAACACCGCTTTATGAATATTGTTTAATGAAATGAAATAGTATATATCACATTTAGGAAAAATAATGAAATTATTTAAAAGAAAGCTTAGATTATCTTATTTTAAAAAACACTAGCCTTCCTGTAGCTAAATCTTTATGTTACCATAAAGATTAGTACTAAAAATGTATTTCTTGAACATACATATTTCTTGGGAGAACATATATTTGTTCAGAATAATTATAATAAAAAATAAATGCAAATTGAGAAAAAGTATTTCATTTGTTCATTTAAAAATACTTCTGAAAATAATATTTTAAGGAGGAAAGGAAAGTGATCAGAAATATCCCTCCATAAATACATGACTAGTATATTCCTCCATAAATATATGACTAGTATATTCCTACATGTTACTTATTAAAAGTAATCAGCCAAGACGGAGGATGGGTAAGACAGGCTCTAAATTAAACCTTAACCAAAAATTCAAATAGCATTTCAGAATCGAGTATTAATAGAATAAACTTCATTTTAGTTTCTCATAAGTGCAGCTGCATTTTCTATTTAATTACGGGTTTTCAACAGTAGTAATTTTTCCTTGACCTGCTCAATCTTCAAAGTCAGAAAATTGCTTCTTTTTAAAAACTGACAATGGCACGGTATGTTTCCAAAGAAAAAAGACAAATTATAGAAAACCATTAGTTTAAACAGATTTCAATAGCCAGGAGTAAGTTCTAATAGAAAACTTGGTTGAATAGGAGGAAAAGTTACGAGTTACTTTTATTGCATGGCATAATGTGAAAGTTAAGATATATTATTATTTTCTTTTTTTCTAAAAGAAAAAAAAATGTGTTGTATAATTATAAAAAGCCCAAGGCATTAAAGATGACTTGTTTCTTGCTCTTTGGTAAATGCAATTCTTTACAGTTGTAGATTCATGGAGATTTTGTCTACAGCCTAGCCTGGGTAGTAGATGAACAGAAAAAGGTATTTTAAAAGAGAAAAGTTCAGCTTAATAAGCGTTGTGAAATAAGATAGCAAGAAAAATAAAGAACAGAGCATTGGCCTTTGAAAAGATAATAGGATTGAAGCTCAGAATTTGCTGAAAATACAGAAGCAAAACTTGTTTTTTGACCTAAATTGTTAAATTGTAGTTCAGCGTGTAAACATTTAGGTTTTTTTTTCTGAATGAGAAACTAAATAATCTTACTGATTTAATAAAGCAGGCTGCTTAACCACAGAGAAGAGAGGATGGGATTTTTTGGTTGATTTGAATCAGAGATTTTACAGAGTATGTTTTAATCACACGTTGAGCCTCCTTTTGAGGCCAGTGAAATAATTCGACCTAGGACTCCAGGTTATTGACTGATTACAGAAAGAAAAATTTAATAGTCAGTGGGTAATTATTCACTGTTCATTTTTTTTTTACTTTTATCATGCTCATAACCTTTATTACATTATATGTAGGTGTTGAGATTTTCTCTGACTCTTTAAATGGCATTAAGAGCAAACTGCATACAAATGAGTTCAATCTGAGAAAAGAATATTTTTTCTAAAGCTTAATTATTAATACTTTTCATTATTTGTGGTGCCAACATAAATTATGTCTGTCTTCAGAGCTAAAACATGGTTTCAATACTCAGGTTCACTAAAAAGGCCAGGTTGTAGAATCTGAACCATTGGTACCACCAGGATCTGTTGACGACAGTACATCCAGCCAGGGAGTCAAGGGAAGCTTTTAATAAAAACCAGGGATGTCAAGACATTCCGTGCTTTTATCTCTGCTCTTTTTGGTAGAGTTGATATCAACAAAATGACCCAAGACCCCCTTCCAAGTGCACATCGGCCAAAAACCCAGGTTGCCCGGGGAAGGGAAGTCAAGAGGCTCATATTACTATAAACTATATGTGGTGACACCACTGATGTTTAGCTTAATTTTTTCTACTAGACTTTCAGACGGATGTGCTATATTTTAAAATTACTTAGTAAAATATTCCTTTTGCAATCTACTGTTGCTTGTGAGCAAGGTCCAAATAAGGGTGGTACTCAAATCTCATCAGCTTCCTCAAAAAAGCTATGAATTAAAAACAAAACCCGTGTAGCTCCAAAAAGAGGCTGCTTCACTGTGGGGAAGAACTGAGATGTGATCAGATGGGTTAGTGAGGAATCTGCCTTTGAAAGGTAATTACAACGTTAATCTGTGGGATAAAAACTCATGAAAAAAGAATTCTTTGGAATAGAAGGGACCGTGAAAATCTAAATAGCAAAATAAATATACATTTACACTCAAATTCTTATAAATTAGCAACCCATAAGAGGCTGATCTCCGGGTCATAGGTAGTGACCATAAATACTGTTATCAGGGGATGACAATATATTGTATTGTCCTCATGAACAGTTGGGCCATAAGACAAATGCATAATAATTTTGGACCCTTTTTTATGGTGTCAGGAATTTCATAAGGAAGTCTTCACAAAGCTAAGTAAGTGTGGGTTCCGTGCCATAATGTTTACTCCTTAATTTGCTGAGATACTATAAAATGAAAGTTACAGGTAAAAGTAAGCCATAGGTCGACTAGACAGAGTATTAGGACATATTTTTGGAGCCCCAGGACCTAGTTCTTGGTCTGACCAAGCTCTCTCTGTCTTAGTTTCCTCCCATGTAAAATGAGCATTTATGGGTAGAGGATCTCTTGGGTCCTGACAAGCTCTATAATTCTATGACTTTTGAAATTATAAGTAAAATGCCATTTGATGTTTCTTTTTATTTAAAAAGTGCTGTTCACATTTTTCAGTTGATTGGTACTGTATTACTTTACTGTGTTATATGCCCAGCTTTGTAAAAAAAAAAGTTAGAAAATGCATTTGGGCATGCACAAAGGAATCAATAAAGGTCACGTAGAGAATGAAGAGTGGAAGCATTGTTAAGAGCAATGGAATTGCTGAAATGAAATTTTTAGGTATTACCACAAAAATGGAGAAATGCTGAGAAGCCATCTCTCACTAAACAGCAGATGACTCCGAAGTTAGTAAAATATTTCTCCTCTCCACAAACAAACAAAAGGCCAAAGAGATAAGAAGAGAAAGGAGAGAGAAGAGAAAGTGAGAGAGTGAGAAACCTGGGCCTTCTGTCTTTGCACGGGCGAGTTACCACAGGTGTCCCATTTACAGTCAAGGGGGTTTTCATCTCTTGAATGCGATATTTTTGTATCCACTAAAAATATGTATGCACATTTTAAAAATGGCAAGGCAATGAGTTTGGAAAATTTTTTTAATTACAAAAATTAAAATGGCTCCAAATGAGTTTGAGCAGGTGTGCACACAAGTCATTAGGTCAGGGAAATGTCAGAGACTTAGTGGCTGAGAAAGAATGTGAGCAGGAGGTTGAATGGTGAGGAAAAGAAAAAGTGGGCGGGGCAAAAGGGCCACATGATGGAAATTACTTGATGAGTAATTCACCTTTACCCTTCTTAACAGTAACTTTAACCCTCTTTTTAAAATAAAAAAATCAGCCACAGCCACTAAAAATACTCCCTTTTCAATCTGAGAGTTGTGGTCCTGCTGTGAAGGCACTAGTTGCTTAGGAAAATCCCAACTGACTGCTGTACCCGGTACTTTAAACTCAAGCCCTGTGGTGTTACATCATTGACTATAGGTGTCTGGCAGGTGGCTAGATATCAGTAGAACCGCACCATCAGCTTTCATTATTATTTTCATTTACCAGGAAACCACTGGCTGTCAACCCAGTGCTCTGGTGAATTTAGCTGAAGTCTAGTTATGATGGAATTGACTTAAACCTTTTCTATAGGGGGAAGATTTTTTACAAAAAGGCTGTCACCCTGGGCTAAATTCTGGGTGTCCAGTTTGTACTTCACTGACTCTCCAGTGAGAGATGCTCCAGATAAAGGGGGCTCGATTCTGCTGTCTGATAAAGGTACCATGCAGGCACCCCAAAACTTAACAATCAGGAAGAAAGGGACTCTGACCAATAAGAAAGATGGCCTTCAACTTTGCCCAGATCTGGTCCTCTAGACTGTGTAGTGGGCTCCAGCTGTATGGGCTAGTAGCCAGCATCAAAATATATGCCTACAGGATGTTAACTCAAAATTAAATATAGGATCCGGGAAGACTCCTCTGATTTCAGGAACAGTTATTATTGTTATTATTATTTTTACTGTTATTTAGGTTAGTATTTTGCTTGAATATTAGACTCATAGTTCTTACCAGTGTTAAAAAAACAAAATTCAACTGAGTATATTTTAAAGATCTCCTTGGCTTTATTCGGTAGTTTGTGAATTGGGCAGCATCCAAACTAGCAGATAGAAAAGACCTCTGAAGAGCTATACAAGGCAAGAGATTTTATAGGCAGAAGGGAGCAGGAAAACAGGAGTTGTATAGGCAAACAAGCTAATTGGTTATTGCAAGGTTACTTCCATTATAGGGGCTGGCAGAGTTCTACTTGGCAGATCACCTCCCTCTTGCTGATCAGGTGGTTCCTGGCTGCTTTATGAATCCATTTCTGGGAGAGCCGAGACCATAATGAAGTTCAATTTGGGTTTGGTGACATGGGGCTTAGCATAAGCAACTCCATTTTGGGCCTGTTGTCTTGCCTTTAATATAAGAAAATATCAGAATTTGGGGTTAATTTCTGAGCCATGCAGAAATATTTCAATTTGTAACTTTTGATTGTTATTGCTTAAACTTCATCATGCTTAGAAAAAATTAGGAGCAGTGCCACTGACTTTCCCCACCCTTAGCTTAAGTCCTTTTCTCAGTCCCAAAGTCACATGCTTTTATTGCCACATACAGTGGGTCTGCCGATAGGCTGACTGTGTCTGGGAATGTCTGTGTCTAACTTTCCTCATCTTTCCAAGTTATTCTCCTTCGCTGCCTACACTTTTATCAGTTTGAAGTTCAGAATATATTTTATTCTACTGAGTCCTTTAAAAGCAAGGACAGCAGTTCGATTAACTTTATGAAAGAAAAGAATATTATTTGGTAGTGATAAAATTTTTTGTAAATTAGGTCCCATTTTCCCATTTGTTGAAACTACAATTTCAATAAATCGTTAGATTAATTTCAATTTTTTTTTCAGATTGAAAGATTTCTGAACAGGAAGCTTTTACATTTTTCTCTGTGCTCTGCCAACCCCACTCCTCAATTATTGACCTATAAACGAAACCAACACTGAAATCTGAAAGCACAGCCACTTTGTCTCATACAGTTGTCCCTTGGAACCAGACAATTTAGTTTTTGTCATATGAAATTTTATAAAATTTAATATTTTATCATCATGCTATATAGTGGCTTTACTCGATTTTCACACATTTTATATTAGTTTAATTTTTTGTTAAAAATACTTATGAAGAGAACAATTTTATTCTTTCACATTACCCAAATACTTGTAGAATTATAAATTAGCCTTTTTCTTTGAAACTTTCCAATAATTCATAGTAGACACAAAAACTAATCTATTCCTTTACTGGTGGAATAGATTAGTTTTTGTATCTGCTACGAATTATTGGAGAGGGAAGGGGAAAGGGACATGATAAGGGTAGGGTATTAAGAAGTACAAACTACTATGTATAAAATAAACTACAAGGACACATTGTACAGCACAGGGAATACAGCTGATATTTTATAGAAACTATAAATGGAGTATTATCTATATAAATACTGAATCACTCTGTTGTTCTACCTGAAGCTAATATAATACTGTAAATCAACTACACCTCAAAAAAACAAACACCCAAAATCTAACCTATTCCTGTATTGTATGTCACATTAACCATAGAAAAGTGGCTTTTGGGGTTGGACACAATGACTCCTTCCCAGAGAGTAAAATTGTCATTAGAAGAACAATGAAATGCTTTTAATAGCATGAGCTATTTCTGGTCTTCTCTACTTGGTAAATCATGAATAAAATCAGAAATATTGATTGTGTCTTACTTTTATACTTTTAAAAACATAGATCGTGTATACGAATACCACAGGCTGCCCACTGAATTTCACAAATGTTGTTGCTATTTTTAACAAGTTGCTTGGTAAAGCTTCTGCTTTAAATTCAGGTTGCTTTGCTTATGATTGGGATCATCTTTAATGTCACTGAGATGAACTTTTTTTTTTTTTTTTGCGGTACACGGGCCTCTCACTGTTGTGGCCTCTCCCGTTGCGAGCACAGAGTCCGGACGCACAGGCTCAGCGGCCATGGCTCACGGGCCCAGCCACTCCGCGGCACGTGGGATCTTCCCGGACCGGGGCACGAACCCGTGTCCCCCTACATCAGCAGGCGGATTCTTAACCACTGCGCCACCAGGGAAGCCCACTGAGATGAACTTTTAACAAATCTATAAAAACTTGTTAAAAATAGCAACATTTTTGAAATTTAGTGGGCAACCTGTGGTATTCGTATATACAATCTATGTTTTTATAAGTATAAAAGTAAGACAATCAATAGTTCTGATTTTATTCATGATTTACCATATAATTTCCTCTCATGGATAGAAAAACACAGGAAAAATTTAGTACAGGAATTTGGGGAGAAGGCATAGAGTGAATAGAACTGGGATCTTGGATGCAGGTTTGTATGAAGATTGTTGTTCTTATTTTACTATTTCCTCATGAGTTTAACTTTTTATTTAATTTAACATATCCCGTTATTTTCTGTGGCATTAAACACTGGTAGGTAAGAAAAAAAATGGTTCTGGAAATAAATTCCTAAGTGCAGTTGCCTTGTACCTAAGTGATAAAGCTAATCTAGAGAGAGAAAAGTGGCCCAGAGACCTCTTTGTGTGAAGTATCTCAACATATTGCTGTCTGTTATATTGTACCGAACACATGCACTTCTGTTTAGTAATATTTTGGGGAGCTGAGATTTAGGGCAGAAAAGATTGGAGCATCTTTGCAACTAATTCTAAAATTTTATAGGGTTATTTATTTATTGATACTGTGACGAACATGCATTATTTGTAATAACATTTTCAGTTTAACATTCCTTTTTTATTTAATTCTGATTTTTAAGACCTTTGAGTTTTTCTTTGCTTTAGCTTGGGAAAACCAAATAAGTGCAAGTTTCCTCCAAGACACCTCATGAAAACATTTTTTTTTTAATAAAATCAAGAGTGAAACGAGTCTATATTTATTTGGAAGATCATCTGACTACTGCTAAATGGAGTATCTCAATCTGAAAGTGAAATCTGTTTCACTGCTAAAAATTGCCAAGAGTTTTTTGACTGAGATTTGGGAATCTGCAGAAAATGTAAAAGTTTTTTTTTTTTCTACAATAATCTGTTCAGTGAACAAGCTGTGAAAAATAGTTCTGTATTTTGTCCATGTGATGCAGCAGACGGTAAATTTCCATTTTAAAGAACGATATGAGTAGCTTCTGGCATCCATCTCTATTGCCTTACTCGAATCTCCTTACACTGAGTTACAACAATGCAGTTTATTATTTCTTTAAAGCAAAAAATAAGAAGGGATCTTACATTCTTTCTTCTTCTTTTTTTTTTCCAATCAATATCTCAGCTCTATTTCTTTATCTGGGATCAGTAATATGAGGACATTTAGAGGCCTTATCAAATGTGCCTTAAAATGCCACAATTGTATTAAGAAGATATTATTTTCCTGCATTTAAAGCTTTGCATTTGAAGAGCTTTAGAATTACTTTACTGTTTCTTCTTAAACATATTCTTTTGAGGTAGGTGGTTCCATAATGAAGATTTATCATAAACTGTTAAAGGATATATTTTTAAAAGAGGTATAATTATGATTCTTACATAAACACAAAATGAACATGTGCTTAAAGATTTTATTTATTCATTCATTAATGAGAGAAGCAGTAAGATGTTACAGCCTGCTCAAAGGAGAATTCAAATTTGCATTCACATACATGTAGGTAAATAAAGAATGCTGGAATGAATTGGCAAGTAGATGCAAAACTATTTAATATTTACAAGGCAATAATCAATTGCATTCTATAGGTCATAGTATTTATATTATGTTATATTATGGACTAAAATATTTTGTATTATTATTAATTTTCAATAACTCACAGATTCAAAATAGCTCAAAGGCAATGAAAGGCGGAGATAACCTGGAAGGGTGTGCTAGACACCTAAGGAACTTTTTGGTTTATTTCAAAGTCTTTCCCAATTTTTTACCTACAGATCCAATTAAAAAGTACTTTTCACATTTTCCACCCAAATTAATCAATTTTGTTTCCTAGATTACATTTACCTGTTAAATCCAACGCCTACCCAGAACAGTGTCTGACACATAGTAGGTGGTCTATTCATATTTGTTGAATAGATAAAAATTTTCTTGTATCATCTACTGAATATTTTACAAATAACCCAGAAGTACAAATTAGTATGTTCTTTTGTTCCCAAATCTCAAGCATGTCAGAAAGATTCTGAAAAACTGGGGGCAGCCTTCAAGGCTTTAGTACCTACCTTTCTTTTGCTTTTGATCTTTTTACAGTCAATGATGCATCTTCTGAGAGAGCATGAGATACATAAAGGGAAACCATGAGTCAAACTGCCACTGTATTCCCAGTCCCCCATGGCAGGGCATGAACTCTGGTGGGTGAAATCAATATCAAACTGGCTATGAGGTAGGTGGCCTCTGAGGGCAAAGTCTTACCTTTCTGAGGACTCCAGTGTACCTTTCTGAGGACTTTATTGCAAATCAGATGCTTGTTACTACTCGGATTTTGACAATATTAGGTTGTCCCTAAAATTAATTTTTGTTCGGCCTCCACTTATTTCAACTAGATGATAACTCAAGGAGTTTAGTTTCAGGCTTCCAAGGAGGGCTTCAATGCTCATACAATCTTTTTCTTCCTCACTTGTCTGATGCCTGAAATCCTGCCATTGTTAACTTCATCCCTTGGACTTATCAGTTGCAATGATCCCACTGATGTGCATATACATTCTCTTGGGAGGGGTAGCGTTCTTTATGTTTTCAGTGTTGCACACTTCCTAGGGAAGAAAATTAGTGACGAGGTTGTGATTTGTTATCCTATTAAGATTTTGATGGGGGAAATGAGTGTCAGACAGTGGGCACCAAACACTGGGGACAGGTCCAAGTAGGCAAAGTCAGGAATGAGAAAGCGGTACAAGGTAGAGCTCAGTGTCTTCAACAAATTCACACCCTAACCCTCTTTTGGCTGATGTCTCCAATGTATTTCTGCAAAAATATTCTGGTGTCAGCAGCAGCATTACAAAATGGAGGGCGTTCATTTTACCATGAAGATGGTTAGCAAAAGTGAAAGGTTTTCATAATGGTGGCTCTTTTGGATCTTTATTTAACCCTTGGATTTCTTTGTTCCTTATTAAATGTTTGTGAGCTTGTCTTTCAGATATTTTATCGACTTATCACTGCTCTACTGCATGTCTGAATACTCTCTTATGGTTGACAAATCATTTTCATATACATTCTCATTTGATCTTTAAATAATTTCATAGTCCTTAGTTGTGAAAGATGATCTTTGACCTAAAAAGTGTTATTTTCCCACTCAAGGCGAGCTTTTCTGAGTGAAATAAATGGCTGTCCTATAATGAGTTTGTCCTCCTCAACTATATGAGTGCTAGATGTTGATGGAACTAATTATTTTTGTTGTGGTAGTCCATATCCTGCATGAAGATAACAAAAAAGACAAGCCTCCGGAGCCACAGCCTGATTCATCTGCCATTTATAGGTGTGGTTTTAGTCTTTCCTTCCTCGGTGGCTTTGCTGTTACCACTGAAGAAATTAGTGCTATAAACACTTCAAGTCTTGACTCACTGACACTTTGCACTTTGTCATACAGTATTTTCAGATACTATAAAATGTGAATGAGGAAATCCTGGAACATAGGTTATCCATTATTCTCATCTATAACTCTCTATTAAAGGAGTAGGCGTGTAGGAATGAAAGTTAGACTTTGAAAAATAATACGACTTGTAAAGACAAGAATAAATGATCTGGTAATTCTCACTCTAAATAGCTAGTGTGACTTTAGACAAGTGACTTAATTTTCTAAAGTGAAAAGAATAATACTTTCAGTTTAGGGCACAGAGGTATTGTGAGGATTAGGGACCGTGAAATATTCTTAGTTAAAAGATACTATTTAAATGCAAGGCACTATTACTGTGAAAAGGAATAGAGGACCTAAGTTATATTATGATTAAATTTGCTCTTAAACTCTTGAACCTGAAAGGCCAAAGAAGTCTGTTCTTATATAGATCATTTTGTGCACGATAGCTGTCTACCTCAAAAGTGACTTTGGATGAATTTTCATTAAATGAATGAATACAGTTCATTCAAGGATTCCTAACTGGCTTTATTCTTTCTAAGTCAATAGACAGTTTTTTTAAAAGTTTGGATGGTACAGGCTGTGGAGAGAAATAATTTAGGTGTATCCTTAAACAGTAGTTAAATACAAATTCTTGTGCACTGAATGAAATTCTGGTTTGAAAAATCCTTAATCTTAATGTACTTCAAAACATTTTTATATTTTTATTATTTCCTTTTGACAAATCTAGACCTTGTCTTATCTACATATATTGTCAATTTTGGGCTGTCTAGAATCTCCACTATGTTTTTAAGCATTTTCCCTCTGCTCTTTTGGGAATTGCATCTCCACCGTAAGTAGTCCTGGGGTGATATTGAATTTTCATCCAAGGGACTGGATTCTGTCTTTTCCCTCCCTAGTTCTGCCAGGGGGTGATTGAGTATCAGTATTGGCCAATTAGATGCCTTCTTTGGGGACATCAAGTCTTGAGGTGATGACAAGGTCTGGGGTGTGATTAGTGGCTTTCTTAGCAGCAGCAGAGGCAGAGATGGCGGCTGTAATGGTGGTGGCATTCTGTTCCAAACATAAGCTGGGTGCTGTGCTTTAGGCTTCTTTTTTCTTGGTCTTTTGGAGCATCCTTGGATTTTTGCCCATACCTATAGCCAATCTTTCAGTTTCCTGTTCATTTTGTGAGCGCCACAAAATCTTCCAATAGGTGCTCTTTTGTCTAAGGTAGTTAGAGTTGGTTTCTGTTGCTAGCATCCAGGAATTCAGACTGAAACAGTGCACCTGTGTTTCTGAGGAATAGCAAGGTAATACAGGAAAAGTACTTGAACATTACTTGGTTTTAAGTCACCATTGAATGTTGGCCACTATGATTATTATGACTCTTCTTTTAGCACTATCATATGATATTGTTTAAAACCATTTAGTTTGTCATTCTCATAGACTAGAACACAAGCACTTTGCAGGAACCTTGTCCTAGTTATTTTTGCATGTGGCTCAGTATTTGGGATATAGTTGGAATTCAGCAAATACCTATTGATAGGACAAAAAAAATAAGCTAAATTTGGCATTATTAAGCACACAATAGGCAATCAATTATTATGTTTGATTAAATTCAAGTTCACTTAATTCATTGAGCCCTACTATGTCCAAGTTACTATGAAGAATATAAAGCCATGTCCTTTGCCCTTTTACCTTTAATAAGTTTGTAATTTCATAATGAAGAAGGATAAAGTAAGAAACTCATATTTAAATTTATTCCTCTACATTCAATGTGTGTGTGTGTGTGTGTGTGTGTGTGTGTGTGTGGTTTTGATGCTATAGTATTGTACAATAAATTTGAACCCTGTCTTTAAGACTGGCTTCTCCAACCATGGGTGTAATCTAGCGCTAAATATATAAAAATTGATTACAAACTTAAACTGTACATACTCTGTGATGTTATCTGGTGGTTTGTATTAGAGTTGACCTATTGCCTCCATAATCTGGAATAATTGAAATTTTACTATTTTTAATTGACATTCTGATTTTAATTGATTCCACTGAAAATAGAAACAGTATTTTGTATTTTACACTAGAAGCTTGTTTTATGCAATTAATGATCATGCCGAGTACGTTCATTCATAAAATATTGATAAAATTGAATGAACCTGGAAATTGAGATGAGTACCAGGAAAAAATATTTAAACCTAGGAGTACATGGCCCTTATCAGAACACCCAGAAAGAATTGTAGCTGTATTTCTACATTGTAATATATTACAGGAAATAGCAATTAGGACAAGGGTGAACACCATCCCCCGGGTCTATTCCCAAGGCTCTGACTTTATAGTGACTTACAAGAGGGAGAGAGAGGACTTTATGTTATAGGAACTGATAACCTCCCATCTCTGTATCTTTAAGCCAAATTTTTGCAAGTATGGCTCCTCAGACTGTAAAATGTGCATAAGTGTTCTGGTCTCTCAGCTTTTGTGAGCTCAAGACAAGAAGCTTGCTCCAGAATGTAAATCATCTTCATCACCAAACACACTGTGAAGTTCAACTAACTAATTTTTTTCATGGCAACACTGTGCTGATGAAGGAAGCTGGGCCTTGATCTACGGTCGAGTTCCTTATTTCATTGTAGACTGAAAACAAATACTTTGCAGCTAAATCACTTTGAGCAGGGCTGGTTGATACAGTATCACCTGGCTGCTTGTTCAACTGTGGTTTTAGGGCCACAGAGGACATCTACTGAAAACAGGAATTTCAGGAGGAGACTCACTGGGAATCCTCAGAGCATTCTCAAGGCAGGGGGCAAAATTTAGTTTTACAATTTTCCAAAAATGTAAAATTATATTATTTTGCACATTTCCATGAAAATGAGAGAGATGGTCAGTCTCTCCAAGGTGAACACTAATATCTCCATGGTTTAAGCTGCATTTTTCTGGTTTGTGATGTTACACATATTGAATGCTGATAGCAAGACTATGTGGCCAGGTACATTAACTTAGAGAGCTTCCTATATTTTAGGGACCTTTTCTTGCTTTCTCTTATACATTCATTAATTCAAAACAAGGCCCTTACTAATTAACCTAGGGAAAGAAGTATGAGTCTAAACGAGATTCTTATGAAGTTCTCATTTGAGCAGGATGAGGAACTTTCTATAACTTTGAGATAATAATCAGGGTGAGTTTTAATAGAAAATGAAAATCAAATCAAATCTTAGTGTGTCCTCTCTGATAGTTGCACTTTCTTGGCTCCTGAGGATGGATAAATATTTGATTAATGTCAGTTGACCATGAATTGCGAAGGTCCTTCAGTTTTGGGACAGCATAGAGACATCGTGATCTGAGAGTTACTGTTTAAGCTCCTCAGAGCTTCAGAGGGCAGGGAGACTATGTAAACTGATATCCTGCTGTTGGCCATGTGCAGTCTAAGGAAGCCTTGCAACGTGAAGATGGGGAACTTTTGTCATGAAGGCTTTGAAGGGCAGATTGGAAGGCAGGATGTGAAATAGACTGGGCTGAAACAGGAGTTCTTGAGACACTTGATATAGGAAGATAGAGCTATTACTTTTTAATAACTCATTCTATTTCTTTTGTATTGAGTGGGATTTAGTGATTTTGATTGATATTACTAGTGCCTATCAGTATCTGATTCTTCTCTCCTCTCTGGCACATGGAAGACTGCAAGGCTTGGCTTGCAATTGGGCGTTACACAAGAATAGTTCTGGCCAATAGGCTGTGAGTACAAGTGCTGTTACCTTTAGGCTGAAGCCTGGAAGAAGGGGTAGAATGTCTCCAGGTGCTCTTCTGCCTCAGCAACTTATAGGACCTCGTATTGAGAAGACAGAGCCACAAAATCAAAGTAGCCTAGATTCTCCAAATTACTGCGTGGGAGACAGTTGCCCTCGAATGTTGCCTGAACTCAGAACAGGCTTTGCACACATGAGAAATAAGTAGTGCTGAGCCACTAAGATTATGGGTTTATTTGTTACCGAAGCATAGCCTAGCTTAACTGACTAGTAAAATGATTTAATAATAATTGCCTTGGATAGCTTAATCTTTAGGTTCTAGAAATAATTCAGATCATTATTAGCAAGAACTAATTATTAATGGTTATTATTAATAGCAAGAACTATTACCTATTTAGAGCTGTAAACTATTTCTTTGTATTCATTTATTCATTTGTTCAACTATTCAGCAAAAGATCTAGTGTAGATCATATGTCAACCCTGTACTGTGCTGATGGAAGCATAGTATCACGGTGAACAGCATGTGCTCTGGAATCACTGCCTGAATTTTAATCCTGGTTCCACTATGTGTAAGCTCTGTGATAATTGCCGAGTCTTTAACCTTCCGGTGCTTTCCTTTCTTTATCTCTATACTTGTAAAATAGCAAGTGTAACAGTACCTACTTAATGAGTTTGTGAAGATAAAAGGAGATAATATATGTAAAGCACTTGGAATTGTGCCCTGTGAAGTAAATGATCAGAAACATTAGCTATTATTATTTGATAGCATCCCTGTCTTCCAGTAGCTCCTATTCCAACTGAGAATATCGCAATCTAGTAGTGAAACCCATTTATAATAATAATTCCTGTATTATATTTTTATTACTACTATAACAAATTACCACGAACAAACTTTGCACCTAAAATGACACACATTTATTATCTCACATTGCTACAGGTGGGAATTCTTGGTTGACCTGGCTGGTTTCTACGCTCCCAGTTTTACAAGGCTGGAATCAAGATGTCAACCAGCTGATTCTTACTGGAGCCTCTGGGAAGACTTGGCTTCCAAACTCCTTCAGGTGTTGGCTGATTCCAGTTCCTTGCAGCTTTAAGGCTCAAGTTCTCATCTCCTTGCTGGCTGTCAGCTGAGGACTGCCCTTAGCTCTTAGAGGCCTGCCTTTTCCTTGCATGTGGACTCCTACTTCCCAGAGCCTGCAACGGTGAGTCCAATCTTTCTCAAGTTTGGAATCTCTTTGACTTCCGTTTCATCTCATCACTCTTCTGCCTCCAGCTGGGGAAGTTTCTCTGTTTTAAAGGCTGATGCGATTAGACTAGTTTACCTAGATAATCCAGGATAATTCCCCTATTAAAAATTTTTTAACTCTAAATACATCTGCAAAGTCCCTTTTGCTGTGCAATGTTAACAATATCGTCACAGGTTCCAGGGACTAGAGCATGCGCATCTCTGGAGAACCATTATTCGAGGTCTATCACAATTACCCTGCGTCCACAATTTAGCTTTTTCCTGTTCTTTTAACTACACTACTACATATTGAGTGCTTTCTGTGCGCCAGGTAATAAACCATATCTCTGTCTGTAACTTTCTAATTTCATACAACTCTGCAATCAAGTTATTATTAATCCATTTTAAAGATAAGGAACTGATGCTTACAAAGATTCTTGAATTGGCCCAAGGTAGATCTCCATAGCTGGTAAATGGGAGAGAAGGAATTCCAAGCCAGGTGTGACCGTCTCCCTTGCGACTTTACTGCACTAACATCCAAGGTGCGGCTGGGGCTCCTTCCAACATCATGCTTAGTCCACTGTGCAAGACCAGTGGATTCCCAAACTGGCAGTGGCTCAATAATTAAGGTTCTGCTTGACTCTCTAGAGCCATCTACATGTTTGTCTGCGTCCAGAGTCACAAACTTATTTTGCCCGTCTCTGGTGTTTCAGGTCAACATCAGGAAGAAAGGTGGGATGGTGCCGATGGTCAGGGGGTAGACATTGCTCATATTACAATAATGATAATAATAGTTGATATTTATAGAGAACCAATTATGTGCTAGGCCTTGTGCCAAGCCCTTCACATAGAGTCTCGGCACTCCTTTCATTCTCAAAACAAGTTTACCAGGGAAGTGTTACCACCAGCTGCACTTTACAGGGCATGGAATTGAAGTCCAGAAATTATGTAACTTTCTTAAGGTCACACAGCTAGAAAGTGGCCACGCTAGGCTTTGAACCCAAGCCTGAGAGCTCCCTTATACTTGAATATTGCCCCAGTAACAGGAGTAGCCTCTAGATTCTCAGGCTTTAAGTCGTACTAGAGTTGTCATTCCTTCTCTTCCTCTCTGTCCTCCAGTGAAGTTGATAACAAGAGGGTCTGCAGTCAGGACTGGGTGTGGGGCTGTTGGCTGGGCTCAGTGAGAAGATAATCCAGAGCAGATGTGGGAGCGCTGCCTCTGGATTAGGGTACGACATCTAGCCTGCCAGCTCCTCTCCTTAGCGTGGGAGTGAGGGAGCCGCTGCCTGAATGGGACAGCTTGGGCTGCTATTAATGTATCAGAGAATCAGGAAGAAACCTGTCTGCTTCTACCCTGACACCACATTCAGCAGCCATTTCAGATAGTTACCCTTCTCTAACCCCAGAACACTTCATCTGCGTGATGGTTTTTATGTCATTATAAGCAACACTTCTCTTCCTTTCCATATTGCTGTGCTGAGCAGCCGCTTTTCCTGACCTTTATTCCTTTCCCTTTCAAAAGTGGTGACATGGTAAAGCATGTTCCAAAGAGTCTGCATGCACTTTTATTTATTTTTTTGGTTCTGATTTAGGCTCCTTTTACAAATATCTTGAAAACACAGTCTTGTACATATGTGACTGTTCTAAATTGCTTTTGAGGAAAGTTGTTAAAAAGTGATGAAGAGGGGTGGATGTGTGTGGTAGCAACATGAAAATCTCTCGGCCATAAACTAAAAGAACCAAAAGGAAATTAAATACACGTTTTTGAAATGATTATACTCTAGAGGAGAAGGATGGTGTAGATATTTAGAAAGCCTTTTGTATCTTCTATACCTTTTTCAAATTTATTGAATTTGACATTCAACAATTTAGAATGATATAAGTTATGAAGACAATGAAAAGTTTGGTCATAATGACAGAATTAACTTGATATTTTTGTGCCATAGTTGAAATCTGTAATGGTGATATTTAAGTTGAATTGAGAACTTCTTGTGATTCTATACAGTAATACAAGAAGAATTCAGACGACTTACATCCTTATGTGTACTAACATTCCCTTAAAATATGTTTTAACTTAACATTGAAAAACAATGACAATTAAAATGTATTCTTAATTATTGGGCTAGAAACACAAATGTGTTAAAACTGTCTTTACTTGCTTTCCTTTAAGAGCTAACAGATATCTCACAAGATACGTTTTATAGGACTGGATTTTACAGGCTTTAATCTGAACTGCAGTACTTTTATTCTGAAAGTTTTTCATGGCTAGATCCAATATTATTTAGCTTAACATCATGTAGAAAAATAGAAACTTCAAACTGATAGAAAGTTTTGCTCATTTTCATTAATGTAAAAGGAAACTCTTTGTGATATACAAATGTTTCTTGAGCTCCTGCCAATTAAAAAACACACTAGAAAAGTCATCTGAATTATAATCGAAACATAACATTCAACAGCTGAAGCCTGCTATTTGGAAAACTTTGATGAGCCTGTAGAGAGGTGGAATCAATTTCACCTTTGACAGCAATGGAAATGTGTCTTAGAGATTTTCAAGCTGTAAGGTATGTTCTGGTTCCATTCTGAAATTAAAAACTGTCAACTTATTCTAGAAATTGACTCATATTCAACTTTAAGTTCTCCTTTGTCTAATAATTTTAAACTGTGATGCAGATGTGACTTTTTCTTTTCTAACTTTTATGATAGATTATTAGATCAACAAGGGCTAGCCTAATAATTGCACAAAACCGTAAAGCGTTCCTTGAAAGAAGCAAATTTGGGATTTTAATAGGCTTTTGGGTTTTGATGAGTGTTTGTTCAGCCTTGCTGCATTCTTCATGAAATGGAAAGTTTAAATTTTCTGTTTATGAAACAATTGCAGGCTGAGAATGCTGCTGCAGTTTTCAGCAAAGCTCAATATTGTTTTTGAACTTAGCAACCTTACCACATGGACTTTAAAGAGGCCCTAAAACTATGTGATAAAGCCTTTTGATACAAAATTCTTCCATCTCAATTTCTTTGTATTTTAACTGCATGATTTAATACAGCACTAGATGATTAACACTTATTGACGTAATCTTTCATTAAAGACCAATGTTTGCTAGAAATACCATCAACAGAGAATGAAACCATGCATTTATCCATCCAATAAATAATTATTGTGTAAAACACTGGCTGAGTCCTGGAGATGCAACAGTGAGCAAAACAGACAGAGGTTTGCTGTCGTGGAGTTTACAAGCAAAAAGCTAAACCTCCTCTCTTTATGGGAAACACTTTCCATTAAGTCTAAAGGTGCTAATTTTGCAAATAAAATCTCATTATAAGATAAACTCTAGCTGATTTTAGGCTATGGTATATTTTTAAAATGCCAAATATTGACTGGTAATAGCCACATACTGCTATTTATTTCATTTATTTTAGTGGAGTTTTTGGAAAATTAACAGATGATTATAAAATACTATACATGTGCTTACTGGTATGTTATGTCTGAGATTAGCTCTCTGTGGCTGCAATCTTTTTAGCCTAAGGCTTACCTGTACAACAAAAAAAATCAAAGCCATAGGTATTACCCTTAGGAGGAAATGGTGAAATAGTTGTCAATTCTTCCTCTCTGGCTTCTCCCAGAGTCTTTTACTTGGATCCTGCTCTGATCTTAGTAGCCCCATAGTGATTAGTATCATCACTAATATACAAATAAAATGGTAGAACAAAAGGTTACATTTGTATTACTATGCGCTTTGCATTATGCTAAGCACTTCACATGCCTTATTATACTTAATTATTACAACAATTCTATGAGGTGGTTACTCTCACATTTTACCAATGAGAAAAACTGAGAAAACTGAGCACAGAGGGGTAACTTAACCAAGATCACAAAGCTAGGAAAATGGTGGAAAGACTTGCACTCGCAATCACTGAGATTAAATATTTGGTGGGGAAAACCCCATATTTATGGCTCTGGAACTTCTGAGATGATAGAGCACACAAAAGAAGAAGAAATAAATGTCTCTCGGATGCAAAAATGGTGTAGCTGTGGCCCTCCTTCTAGCTGTGGGAGCAAGACTTCAGGAAGGCTCCTTGTGCTAACCTGTCGACCCTATTAATTACTGTAGCATCTCCCAAAAGGTTTTTTAGGGTTGTTTTCTTTCCTCCTTCACTATAGATCCAACAGATCGAGCAAGGTTAAAATTCAACTTGCTAAACTTTGACATCAGTGATTTCTTTACTAGGAAACAAATACAGTTAAAATAGCTAATTTAATAACTATTAAATTCTGTTGAAATAACAATGAGTTACATTATTGGTCTCAGCAACATAGCCACCTTGAATAGTCACAAGGTAGGAGTAACAAAAGAACTTCCATCGTTTTTTCTTGGCTCTTCTCTCCCTCTCCAAGCTTTTAAGTGACTGTGTGTGTGTGTGTGTGTGTGTGTGTGTGAGAGAGAGAGAGAGACATTGGGTAGTTCTGTGCACAAAACATGAGCATTTAGGTCCTTGTGCTGAGAAAGTGGAAAGTTAGCTAGTATTTTCTTCATAAGAATTTTACAATAGTATAATAATATAACAAACCTTGAAAAGAATGTCTCCTCCTGATTTCAATAAACCATATTGGTGAGAAGCATAATAATGTCTTCACTTGCTGGAAAGATCTGTTCAAATATAATGCCATAACGAGTTGTGAATTTGGTTATAAAGATAGAAAAGTCTGTTATGGGTGTCGTGTGCCCTGATAATATGGCTCTGCCTGTAGACACATTCATTACCTGCATCTGTGACCAAACTATTGGACAGAAGGAAATTATCGGGAGTTTTAACTTGATGCATGGGATAGTGGGTGTCTCCTTGTGAATTTATGTGTGTGTGTGTGTGTGTGTGTAAGGCAGTTAATTAGTCCAGGGTAAAGCAGGTCCTTAGAGATGGTTACTTTACAACTCTGCTCTGTATATTAGTTCCTTGAGAATTTACAAAACAAGGAGGTTGTTGATCTGATCTAAGGACCAGTTTGACTGCAAATAGAGAAACCTACTAACCCATGTTGGAAGTGCCGAAGACTATGATTCTTAAGTGCAGGTTGGAATGAGAGTTTCAGAAGCTCTGTGGCCAAAGAGCTTTACAAATGCCAAGTATGAGTACTAGTCAATACTGGTGCTTTAAAAATGCCAGTCTGTGTTTTCCCTCACAGAGAACAGTTACATTTGATTAGGAATCATCTGGGAATGGGAGAGGCGAGGCAGTTTTTGGCTAGGAGAACTTTTCAGATAGAAGCAGAGAGAAGTGGGATGAAGTAATCCTTAGTATTGCCCAAGACTCAAGGGGATAGATTCTTTCTGAACACAAGCCCGGGAGTTCTCCTGTAGCCTGAGGCTGACATTCTCAGGCTGGTGATGACATTTACTCTCTCAGGGTGAATCTTGAACTTCAACAGCAAAGCAGAACTGCAGCTTCTTTCCTTGTTTTAGACCAAACTTTGGGGGACATATTAATATCAAAGACAGTTTAAACAGAGCAATAAGACGACAACATACCACTTTAACTAAACTCTGCTTGCAGGCTAATTTGAAGGCAGCCCAGTTGGAGAAGCCCATGCATTAATTCACTCTAATAGCAAGTTGGGGGGGAGGGAAGGGGAAAAGAGGTTGAAAGGCGTTGTTTAAAAAAAAAAACAACCCAAAAGAACTCGTGCTCAATTTATTTCTATCTTTTTATTTTGGTGTTTAACACTTGTACAATTTGGTCAAATTATGGACAGGATAGCAAGAGAAGCTAGTCAGCTTTAAACGACGGAGAGCGCGTGACAGGACATGATTACTTTGCTGAATCCCCGCTTTTTTTTTCTTCCAGAAGAGACAAAGGGAAATACTTAAGAACCAATAGTGACGGCAACAAAGCAATCATTGAGTTGCAGGATACCTTTGTCTCTAGGGGGCACGCAGTAATTTTTACATGTCTACCACTGAGTGTCAAACCTTTTCATTTCTTCTTCTTTCCATTCTGGATGGCCAAACTGATTATCTAAAATAGAAAATTAGCACACAATGCGTTTACTCTGCGATACCCCTTATGCAACTAATGGCAAAGCTTGTTAATTGGTTGTAAATGGCAGCAGGTTGCCAGGATAATACTTCAGAAATAAGCGGGTATTCTGATAATTACAGCAATCTTCCTCTATAAAAGCTTAAGTAGATGAAGTAGTGGCTGGCTTAAAACCAAGATTTATCCCGCTGCACTCACATTAAAAGAAAAAATAAGATGAAAACAATAATGTAACAAAACAATTATACAGCAAGAAGCTTTGTAGGTTTTAGAGATTGTGAAAACTCAGAAAGTAAAACAGTGCTGTAATAACCAGTTATGGAAAAATAGGCCATTTACATTTGTGTATAATTAAATAGTAGGCTATGCAATTTCACTTTTTAAAGTAAACTGCCTTTTCCTTTTTTTATAGGGCAACGTAGCCATAATTGCTGCATTAAAGCTTTAATGAAAGAAAAAAGCAGCAGATCAAGATGACATGTAACGTCTACATTTGTACCGTGGCGCTGTGCTTGTTTAGTAATGGGAAGCTACTGAGGAGATTAAAATTGCAGAATTCTTCATAGTTTATTCTAAAATTGCTATAGGAAGATCATTCGGGGTCTAAAACACACACAATTTATTTTTCCACCTTCAGTCTTCAAGAATTTAATGGCTTTTGTAACTAGTAGGTGGTTGGAGATAGGTTTTATATTAGACAGAGAACTACTTTGGATCATAAAAATGATCAGAAGTGAATGGACCAGAATTTAAGCTTTCAGGGCCTTCCTTAGGCCCTGACCATTAGACCATTAGACCATTGCCGAAATGTTATATTATAGTGCTTAACTTAGTGCAGTATAAGGAGATTTCTTGTTCAAAATATCAACAGGTTGGCTTGTAATATTGTTCCTTTATATTTTGCAGTTTCTTTATCACCCCCACTAACATCAGGAACTGGTGCAAAAGGCAGCCAGCTCATATAAGGAGGTAACATTCTGGTAAACAGTTAACAGGCATGTGGGCTGATTTAGTTGAAAAAAATTAGTCTCTCCTGTGAGCTACTTTCTGATAAGTTTGAAATATTCCTCAGATGTTACATTCCACATAGGTTGGCTATGTTTTCTGTAAACCATCCCTGGCAAATAATGTAGGCAGGGATTGGAAACCTTTATTATGTGTTACAGTACTGAGAAGAGGGTATGAAAACATGCTAAAAACACATCAGGCAAGAGAGCTAGGAGAAAAATACCAAGGACATTAGTGCCAATGGCTAGAGAGATAAAAAGTAGCCCTAAGAAAGTTAAAAAAAAAAAACCCCAAACATTTGTATAAAATCTACATGATTTTATTCTTCCTTTTGTAAAAAGAAAAACGCAAAAGCAACTTCTTGTAAAAGAAAAACTCAAGGAATGGACCCTATGAAGACCTAGAATTTTGGCTTTCTTGGTTCTCACTTTAAGAAAGCGATGCAATTGCTCCAGGGTTTTGTTTTGGTGTTTGTTTCTTGCAGGGTTGATGAAAAGCATCTTCATCTATGTGCAGTTCTTCTGGTATGGAAAACTTTAAATACATAGCCTTCTGGAGTGGCTGGCTTCCGCACAGAAGTCAGAATATGGTATTGGCATGGGGGCCGGAAGCGAGGAGGTGCAGAGCTCTCCAAGGATGGAGGCGCCCAGGCAGCAAAGTGTGGGGGGCAGAGCAGCCTCGGGCGGGACAGGGGCGTCACCACCTCACAGAGATGGTGCATAGGCAGCAACTTTGTGTGTGTGTGTGTGTGTGTGTGTGTGTGTGTGTGTGTAAGAACTACCTGAAGCGGGAGAGGAAAAAAAGGGAAAGGAACAAAAAGAGTTTATTGAATACTTGTGGAAGTAGGAAGGGATTCTGGTCTACCACCAAGTCCCGTAGTTAAATGAAGTTAGTACCTTCGCATACTCTGCTGTTGGCTTCGTATTGCTCAGATAAGATGCGGCAGGAATGGCCTCGCACCCTCCCAACAATATTTCATGTCTCTTGGAGGCTGGCAGTTGTCGCAGCATTTAGGATGGGGCCAAGTAGGCACTTGTTTTAGGCGGACTGATTTAAGATGCTCTTTCATCCACCTCTTTAGTGCGATTTGAAGGAGCAGAGAAAATAGCAGAGGGAGGCCTTCTTTCCAAGGAGCTTGAAACCAGCAGAATTTTGGGATCTGGGTAGGTAGAGGTCGAGAGGTAAGCTTTTAGGGGAAGAGAAATGAAACAAAACAAACTTCAGAGTAAGAAATGTGTGTGTGGGGCATCATATAGTGTTGTCTTTTCGTTTTATCAGAAACCTTAGACACGACTTTCTTAATACGTACTGAAATCTCATTGAGAGGTATGAAAAGAAAGACATCTCAAAATGAATCGTCTACATGCAGGGAAAGAAAAACTTCCTCAAAAGTAAAAAAATATTTTACAAAATCAAATAAAATTTATGGCCAAGGGCACATGCAATTTTTGCCAATGTGAGAACTTGTGGAAATTACTCATTTAATATAGTTTTACCTTTTCTGAAAGAAGAAAATAGTTTCCTTTTAAGTCTGTCTCATGCTTGGGTTAAATAATTTATTATTCTTAATGATATAACATGTTTTCCGTATGGTAGTGAAATACTCGTGGTAACTTTCCTGAAGGACAAATAAAAATTAAACTGAAGAATTCAGTGCTTGGTAGATTTGTCTTTCACATATAGCATGAATATTATCTTTTTCTTTGACACTTGAATTTTATCTTGTTCTAAGTCACGACTCATCCTTGCAGAACTGTTCCTATCCTTTGAGATCTTTCAGAATTGTTCAATATTTGAGTAATGTACATAATCTGATCAACTTACGTTTCAGCTTCTTTATGCTTACTAGCATGTTTTTTTCCCCTGTCACTTACGCTTTAGTGAAGAACACACTCCACAGAGTAGGCATTTGAGAAATATTTGTGAATCAATTATTTTTAACTGAAGAGTGGAACATTTTTGCTGCTTTCAAGTTTTTAATGATAAACACATTAAATTGATAAGAATTTTTAAAGAAATATTTCCAAGTAAGTTTGAGGGTTAAGTACTTAAAAGGCAAAGTTCTTTGACTAGAATCTTCTCCCAGGATAGGAATGTACTTTCTGTACATACAAAAAGTATAGTATGCCATCCTGATTGCACTGCTGCATGAATCATGTGTTCGTCCTAACAGTGAACATTTTCTCTGTTTCTGTGTCAGTTGTCGCTAATCGGTTATGCATCTGATGTGCCGATCCATCAGGGAATAGAATTTAAGTCATTTTGGCTTTAGCACATATGATATGCTTATACAGGAGTTTACCAAAGCCCCTTTTGATACATTTTCAGAAGGGGACGTGCATATGTTATGGTACCTCTACAGCAGCAGTGACTGAACTAGCTGACAAGTGACAGGAGGGTTTTTTTCCCTCTTTGGTATTTCATGGAAGTGTGCACAAATCATAACAAGTTGCCTCACTTTCATAAGACAGGGAACATTTCCCTTAAAGCGCACATGGCTATATGGTGTGTTTGTGTACATGAAAATTCATGCTTCTATCAAGTTTAATTTTGCCATTTTTGTTGTTTTTAAATTACAGGTTTGGGGTTTTTGAAGAGGCATAAATAATTGCTTTCCATTTCATCTTGACTTTTTTTTTGTTTTAACTCTATCAAAGTCTTAGTGGAAAAGTAAAGTTCTTTACCATTGAGAAAAACTATGATGTACAGGTGATCCATTACCCCTGGGCTGGCTGTTGTTTTATGTATTTGTCAAGACACCTCGATAAATAGTAAACACCTGCTGTATGCCAGGATGTCTTATGCCAGATGGTATGTGTGCAGCAGGCCAGGGTTCACAATCATCTGTCAGAATTTGGACCCATGTTTTAACTCAGTATTAACAGCAACAACAACAGTAAATATAGGAGCCCTTACTTTGTTATTTCTTCATTGGGCTCTGTGCTGTATAGGCTTATCCCCAACCAAATGAAATTAAGGGAGGATAGTGAAGTGGAGAGAGAGTAGTTTCAGCGTCAGCAAGGACTGGGTTCAATCCAGCCTTTAGCACTTAATGAGCTCTGGGTTTGCCTGGGCCTCATAATCCTCATCTCTAAAACAGGGAAGCTGTTGGGAGGGACCAATGTGTAAGTCACTTACTATATCACTTGACGATGGATGCTTAATACATTTTGTTCCTTTGAGCTTCCTTTTCCCTTGTGACCTCAGAATAGTAAGAGATTCCATATAACTCTTTATAGATAAACTTGGATCTAGCTGCAATTTTTTTAGGTAAACTAAGATCTGTAGTGGTAGGTTCTGGACCTACAGAAGCTGACTGCCTGGCTGTGACATCTAAGGTAACTGCCAGTAAAATGATCTGTTCCAAATAGCTAATAAATATATACAGATACGTGTGGTTTTCCTTTTTTCTGGTCAGCAAATGTATTCTTTTTAAGTTCTTCAACTTCTTTATAATTATCTAAGCCATGAGATGTACCCAGAGCACTGAATGGTAGCTTTCAATTGCCATGGATTTCCCCTTGAATCGAGGGACATTCATTTAAACCCAGGGAATTCAAGGGACAGGAGGAAGGAAAGACAGGGAAGAATCTGCCATGACCTCATTCTGAGCCTAATAATAGTCTCATGGCCCTGAGGTTAGAAGTCTCACTATTCTTTCTGAAGAAAAACCTGTTTTTAACCTGCATCAGGACCACATAGTGTGATTTTCTATCATGAATAAAATGAGAGCAGTGTTACTAGGCCTACCAAAGTGCTTGTTTAGACTTTAGAATAAGGTCTCTGCTGTGAAATCGTTTGTGGGGTCTGTCCTTGCTGTTAGTATTTCCTCTCTCCCTTCGTACCTTCTCTGTTGCTCACCTCACTCTTCCCTCCGGCGAGTGTGAATCTGAGCTTCTGAGATCTTGAGGAAGCGTCTTCTTCCTTTTTCTTTACATACGAAGTGGCTTCTTTTTCTGTTTATATCTTCATGTGAACATTCTGGATGGTACGAATGACAGATTATTGGCTCAGTCACAATTTGCCTTACACATAACCTCACTGCCAATTTTATTAAAAAAAGATGTTTTCCTTTATGGAAGAAATAAGCATATCTTGGTTGTGGTTAAAAAAAAAAATTACGCAAAAAACTATTCCGTGAACCAGTATCTTCCATAAAAGCAAATACACCTGATTTCTATTGTAAGCCCCAGACAGCGGGGCCTTGTTTAACCTACTTCTTGCCCTGTCTTCTCATGCTGTAATCATTATTTCAGGATGGTCTCTAACCTAATGAGAGAGAGCTCATTTGTGGCAAAATAATGGTAACGATGATGATGAAAATAATAATAATATCATCTTACAAGGGTGCTTTCTATTCCATCTTCCTGGCTGAGCAGTGAGCCCGTAACAATGTAAGATGAGGAGATAATACTGCACACTTAATGTGTCCCTGCATTACTTCGAACTTGTCCAGCCTTCTTTTTGCAGTGACTCTGAATGAGGACAATTAATAATCTGCTAAGATCCCAGGGGAGAAGACAGTAGAAAAATGTAGAATTTTAATTCAGGTGGTTTGGTCTCATTCTCGTGCTTATTTAATGAAACTCTATTGGGAAGATTTTTAAAACCACAATACACAATTGTAAAAAGAAGAAATGTTAATTAAATTTTTGTATTATTTAAACAGTTTTGTGGAGAACACCAAATAACTAGCTTATCCATGATTAGGAGTAATGCGAGATGGGTTGAATAATAATTAGTTATTTTGTGGTGTATCTATCTTCTTCAGAGGTTAATTTGATTTAGAAAGAAAGATGTTGTTAACATTCTTTAATAGATTTCAGATTCCCTGGGGTAGCTTTCACTTTATAACCCTATTGTACACTTAATAAGACTTTTATCATTGTGTCACTGTGTTATCCTTTAACAGACTGTGGTATTTAAGTAAACTGCAGTGATTCTGTTTCACAGTATGATTTAGGGTCTTATGTTAGTTCTCTCGAATCTATGCAGAGAGTTGAACTAAACATTTTATTCTCAAATTTTTAAAAACATCCTTGCCTGCTAAAGAGACAACCTTCTTAAAAATGATAATAAAAAAGAAAAAAATGCTTTAAAATATTGTTTTGGTTTGCATTGCATTAAAGAAGGCACATTTGATATTATAGATCTTGTCGTGTTTGTGTTTTCATGTAGTTTTAGGTCCTGCTTTGTTAGATACTTTAGGAATAGAGTCAGAGGGAGTTCAGGATGAAAGAGGTGTTTTAGCTTTAGATGGCAGTCATTGTACATACATTGCAAATGACAGTACTTTTCGTGTTGGGTATGCACTGAGAAGTTAATATGCTGCTGCCACTCATATAAATAATGTTAAAACTATTGTGTCGTTGGAGATTTATATGGCTTACTTATAAAATAAGATGGGATATTTTGGAGGACACACCATGCAGTATGGGCTGACTGATGCATTAGAAGGACAGACAGAGGATCTGTGAAAGTATATACTTTTCTGCTGGAGGCTGTAGAGTGTGTCAGGTGTCGAGTACTTGGATCTGGTGGGTGGTGTGTTTCTTTAAGGAACTAAAGCCTTTAAGAGGTTTGAGAGTGATGATGTCATTAATTAATAACTGACCACATGGTAATCAATGTGATAGGTATACACTGTAATGGCTTTTAAGCATGATGGCTTTTTAATGGCTCATGTATAAATGTTAATTGATTTAAAACAAAGGGAAATTTCTGTCTATTGGGTCAATAGTTTATGGATTATGACTACCTTTTAGTTTGAGATTGCTAATGAATGCACCTTCCTTGCTACCCCGCTCCTGTCTTGTTCTTCTATGTTTTTTGATCAGAAATGTCTGTAAACAAGATACATTAGACCAATTATTGGGACTGGAATCCAATAACACTTGTAAAGCCCCAAAGGCTTTTACAAGATGCCACACTGGGGCTTCACAATATGTATCCTACAACATGGAATAGATACGAGTCTGAAGAAAGTTCTGTGCTTACTTCTTTTATAATATATTTTACACAAAAGATATATATCATATAAATATGAAACCCTTGGTAAATTATTAAAAATTTTATGTTTGGAGTTTCTTAAAGTGTGTAGAGTTAAGAGATATATAGTGGATGTGTTATCTGCCAGAATAAGTGACCTAATAGACAAGGCTCTGATATTACCCCACCATCTAAATCAAGAATCCAATAAGACATGCTGCATGTGTAGAACTGAGTCACTTTGCTATACAGCAGAGATTGGCACAGCACCGTAAATCAACTATGCTTCAATTAAAAAAATAAAGTTAAAAAAAGAATCTAATAGACTTAGAACAGACTTAACATCAGAAATAAGAATTGGCAGAAGGAATTTTACCTGGGAGATTCCTATTGGCAAGTACAGGCGCTGCTTATAACAGAGGTGTTATGAAGACTTAGGAATTGTTTATTATAATACAGTTTTGTGTTTAATAGAAAAGAGGTGTGTGGTTAATTCTTCGTTTTTCCAGACGGCAGTTATCCCTTCCTCTCTTCCTTCAACGGCCATTTGAGCTTTTTTTTTTTTTTTCTGTTTTATTACTCCATTCGTGGAGGTCTGCTTTGGAATGGTGCCAGTTATCTTTTTTCATTTAGGCAAATTTTACATCAAAATACTGATTTTATAAATAAGGAAACTGGTGGTTTGGAATGTTATCCCTATCACCTTTTATATAAATGTGCATGAAGTCTAAAGTGCCAAATGGTATCATAAGAGGTATTATGAAAAACAGCAGCCCTTTGCCCAAAACACTTCTGACTTCCTGCAGTTCTCACTCCTCAGAGAAACATTTCCAACTCTTCTAGCTGACTTTTCCCCCCCTGGTGCTTACCTCCATACTTCAATAATTTATACTACAGACTCCTCATTTTTCAACTCTAAACGTTATCTACTAATTTCTTGGTATGCAAGATAGGAATTTAGCACCTTTGCACCTTTCCCTCCCCAACAGTTCTTTTGCTGAAACCTTCTTAGAAAGTTTCAGTTTTTATACTTCTCTCATCATTATTATTATTATTAATCCATACACACATTTTTATAGGAAGTGTAACTCTCCCCTTAGTATGTTCAAACACTTTAGGTAATCTGCCCAAGAATAGTAGGAAAAGTGAGACAAGAAGTCTTTTTTCACAGGTGACTTGTGTGTGTGTGTGTGTGTGTGTGTGTTTGTGTGTGTGTGTTGTGTGTGTGTGTTTGTGTGTGGTGTGTGTTGTGTGTGTGTGGTGTGTGGTTGGGGTAGGGGACTAATCTTAAGGGACAAGCAGAAGAAGAGAGCTCACGAGGGAGACTGAGAAGGAATGGTCCACGATGTAGGAGGAAAACAAGGTGTCAAGAAGAGGGAGGTGGTAAACAAATGGCAGAAGTCACAGAGGAATGAAGAAGGGGAAGATTGAAAGGCATCCTCTGGTGGCTGCCAGAGTATTGAGATCCAAAGCCTCAATACAGTGGGAAATAAGAAGTAACTTTGTAGTATTCACTTGAGGAACTTGGTTCTGAAGTAGAGGAGAAAGAAGGTAGTCAAAAAATAGCTAGATGCTGGTGAAAGATAGAGATCAAAAAAAATTTTTTTTTTTGGCATGGAAAAGCCTTTAGCATGTTTTTAGGTGAAGGTGTAAATGGAAAATTCTGTAGGTGATCAGCAATCTTTTCTAATCATACCTCTTTGAAAATTATAATTTGATGATAGTATTTTCCTATATTTATATTGTACCTTACAGTGTTTAAACAGCTGTTAAAGAATTATCTTACTTTATCTTCACAAACACGCACACACACTCACACGTTGGATGCTGCCAGTTTAGAAGAGATGTGTCCACTTTACAGATTGGAGCCAAGACAGACAATCTCCTAGCGCAGAGCTGTCTCTACCATCCTGCAGCTGCTCTTTACGTCATCTTTTATCTTCCTCTGCCTCTTGATTGATCTTTGCCTTTAAGAGTTTCCTCCACTCTTCCTTTTTTTGGCCAGGCTTGTCTGTCCATCTGCCTGTTGTCATCGTTTCCTTCAAATCCACAGCTATATGGTGTGTTGACTAACTTCATCACACCAAAGAGCTGCTGTTACTATTCAGATCGTACACAGATCCAGACATTTTGCAAGGAAAGAGATTCCCTCCAGCCTAGTAACCTATTTTGAGGACATATTTTTATATGACTGTCACTAGAAGCACCATTATCTTAAACAACATGTGGACTTAGAGCTGAACATCAGGATAGACAACAAAACCACTTAATGTAATTGGAGTTTAACCTGGACACTGCTGGTGTTTTGGTGCCAAACGCTACCAGCAAATCCCAAAGAATATATTTACTTGATTTCACTTTTTTTAATATAATTTTTTTAATCATTGTGTTCTGGATTCACAGCATTTTAAAATTTATTTATTATTTAATTTATTTTTGGCTGCGTTGGGTCTTCGTTGCTGTGCAGGCTTTGTCTGGTTGCTGCGAGCGGGGGCTACTCTTCCTTGCAGTGAGCGAACTTCTCATTGTGGTGGCTTCTCTTGTTGCGGAGCACGGGCTCTAGGTGTGAGGGCTTCAGTAGTTGTGGCACGCGGGCTCAGTAGTTGTGGCTCACAGGCTCTAGAGCTCAGGCTCAGTAGTTGTGGTGCACAGGCTTAGTTGCTCTGTGGCATGTGGGATCTTCTTGGACTAGGGCTCAAACCCATGTCCCCTACATTGGCAGGTGGATTCTTAACCACTGTGCCACCAGGGAAGTCCCTGATTTCACTTTTTAAAATGACTTTGGTCAATCACAGCACACAGGAGTTTGGTTTATTTAATGGGTAGTGAAAGTTAGTAATGGTTTTCATTTCTGCATTATCAGTGAAAATATTTGGCTACGTGTAGGTTTCCTGGATGTGAGATAATACATTCCTCAATCATTCACTCATTCATTCTATCAGTCTGCAAAAATTTCTTGAGGGTTTACTATGTTCCAAGAATTATGCCACACATTCCTGTCTTCGGGGAATCTCAGGCTTATAAGAGAAATAGAGGAGTGAACATATTATTAGAATATCATATGATAAGGGCAGGTTACCTTCATCATGAATAATGGGCTGTAGGATTCCAGAGGAATCCTACACTTAGCCTGAATCTTGGTGAAGCAGTTCAAAGAATGCTTTCTGGAGAAAGTGACACCTGAGCTTGGAGGATGAGTAAGTAAGCCGAGTGAGACAGGCAGAGAAGGAAAGGAAGGCTGCCAGGCAGAAGGAACAATATGTGAAAAGGCATGGAGGCATGAGCAAGCAAGAAAAAGCCTAATGCATCCTAGGAAGAGCAAACATGTAATACATCTGGAGTTAAGGGTGCATGTGGAACGGCTGGTAAGTGGTAAGGCTGGGGGTGGGCAGAGTCCACATCTTCAAAGGCCTTGCTTTTAGGGATCTGGATTTTAGGAGAGTGCTGGGAATTCACAGAAGGGTTTTATGCAAGATAGTCATGTAATCCAATCAGTCTTTTAGAAATACCAGTCAGGAGAATGCATTAGAAGGACGTAAGGCTGGGGCCATGAAGCCAGAAAGCTACGTGAGAAATTCTGCTTTGAGCTGAGATTATAGGTGTGGATGGTTGTGAGGGAAGATGAGAGAGACATTAAGAAGACAGCATCACCTGTGCTTGGTGATGTGCTTCAATTTGGTGTAACGAGGAGAGAGGGGTCTTGTGAACGGTCACGGTACCTTCTCAGTAATTTCTAGCATGAATTCCTGGAACTAAGGGTGCTGGGATGTGCCCTGTGGTAATCTGAACAGCTGGTTTATGCACGTGGAGGCATTCAAGAATTTCTGAATGACAGTTTCCAGTAGGCTGAAGTTTCTTAAATACACTATATACAATATTCCCAAATGACTTTAAGTTATTCGGTGGTATCTTTAGCCCTGCTGGGTGCCTAAATTAAAAAATCCCAGGCCTCCATCTATATTCTATGACTAATGATGAACAATATGCAATGCTAATGCAATTCTGAAATGAACTTTCTTTTTGTTCTGTCTGAAGAAACAATATTTTGAATTCTCAAGGATACTTTTCCCCCTGTTACAGAAAAGTATGTGAAGATGTGTTGATATAAATGTTAGACATTTCCTTTCTTTCCCAGGTATGATATTTGATCCTAGAAATATGAAAGTTTTCAGAGGTTTTGACAATGGGAATACTTCAAGCTCACCAAAAATTCCGAAAAGAGCTTCACTTTTAGGAATTTAACCAATTGACCTTGGCATCCTGAAAATGGAACCAGACAGTTATATTTAATCTTTGCATTTTTGAGAGTAGAATGACTTAAATTTTTTAGAGGGGAAAATATTTATTTTTTTGTTTAGAAGCTTAATAAATGCTCATTGCAAACAATAGAGAAACAAAAAAGAAATGTATAAAATGGAAAATCAAGAGTGCCTTATAATCTACCATAATTCCATCACTAGAAACAATGGTTAAAGTTTAGGTTGTATCTTCCAGATATATACACACATGTATTTTTTAATGGTATCAAATTATGCATGGTTTTCCATAAACTGCCTTTCTCAATTACCAATGTTATGGATATCTTTCCAGGCAGATATATAGATAGTCTTTAAATATGTTTTAATTTTATATATGTATAACTTATTCACCCGGTCCCTTATTAATTTTTTCCTCTAAATTTTCAACTAACAATGTTGCTTTGGATATTCTTGTATACATTTATTTATGTATTTTTTCCATTCTTTCATTTTGATAAATTTCTGAATGGAACTATTGGGTCAAAGGTTACATATATTTTTAATTTTCATAAGTATTTTCAAGTTAACACCTTAAGCTGTACTGCCAACTAAGGATGAGAGTACTTTAATCCACGTGTTATTACCTATCTTGGTATAATCAACTTTTGTTTTTTCTTTCTCTGTGAGATAGCAAAAAAACCTCATAGCTACTCTAATTTGGGTATCTTTTATTTATTTTTTATTTTTTTGCGGTACGCGGGCCTCTCACTGTTGTGGCCTCTCCCGTTGCGGAGCACAGGCTTCGGACGCGCAGGCTCAGTGGCCGTGGCTCATGGGCCCAGCCGCTCCGCAGCATGTGGGATCCTCCTGGACCGGGGCACGAACCCGCGTCCCCTGCATCGGCAGGCGGACCCTCAACCACTGCGCCACCAGGGAAGCCCTATCTTTTATTTTTAATGGTGTTTATCTTATGTTTATTGTTCTTTTCCGTATTCTCTTTTACAAATTGTTAAAGTTTTTTGCTAATTTTTCTGTTATGTTGTCATTTATTTATTGATTATGAAAAGTTCCTCATATATTGAAGTCAAATTTTTCCTTACAATTTTTAATTTAGAGATCTGCTAAAAGAGGCCTCTTCTTCCTCAAGATTATAAGTAGAGTAAGTTTTAATTTAAAAAAAAACAACTAGGGATAAAAGGTCAAGTGAAAATTAAAAAATAATTAGTTTATTAACAAAAAATGTAACATAGGCAATTGGAAGGATTGTGAGATGGTCTCTAAAAAAGGAGAAACTCATCTAATTTCACAATAAAATGGAAGTAAGGACTGAAGTATAGATTGCATGAGGGTAGTGACCTCTGTCTTGTTTACTGCTGTGCCTTCCCTGTAGCCACACTTGGAACACAGAAATTGCTCAGTTATATTTTTGGTATTAATGAAGGAACGCATGCATCCGAGCTTGCGTGAATGAATACATGAAAACTTGAATTAGGAGAGATCTAAAAATCAGTATTATTTCTACAAGTACTGAGAAACTAGAGACCACAACCATTACTAAGGCAACTTTCACTATCACCGTGAAACGGGCAATTTAAGCTGTAAAGTCCTTTAGTTTATTGAGATTTTTTTTCTTGACTGAAGATTCCCCAATTTTCCTAATGTTTGTGAGGACATTAAATTTGTGTCCCTTATAAACAGTAGTATTTGTCTTAGTGTAATATAAATCCTAAAGAGGATTAAAGAATTTAAAAAGGATTAATGCTATACTACAGAGTCAACGAAAGACTGGGCTGACGGTTAGAATTTTCATTATTTAGTGACTTACACCTAAATGAACAAAAAAAGACACTTTAGAATCTTCCTCATTTGGGATTCTTGAGCAAGTTTCACGGTCTGACAAAAATGTTAAGCACACTGGGAAAAGTGTAGGAGATAATCTAAAGAATCAACCTAAATCTAAGGAATTAAAAGGCAGGAGAATGACTTCATGTTTTCATTTTAACCAGTTGTTTGATCATTTTTAAGTTTATTATACATATAATTATGCCTAAATTCTGAGTTCCAACTTATGGAAAAATACAATAACCTTCCTTTTGTTTTGTAATTTAGATACTTTCGTAGATGATTAAAAACAGCTTTTTATAGGCTACGTTCTCTAGCATTTTTTCCCTGAAAAAATGATGTTTTTTTTATTAGTATAATAGCTAATTTTAATTCTATGTGACACAAACCCCTTTTATATGGTATTTTATGTAGTAATGTTTATTTCCTATACAAACTATCTAGGATGTTTTATCTGTTTTATATCCCAATGAATTCTCCCTGAAACTGCACTAGTTTACAATAATTTTATTACTTTATTAATTAAACATTTTCCAACAAGCTAGCTATGGCATTTCTTATCATCAAGGGTTCCATTAGTTTTTAATGGTGTGAGACAAAATTACCATTTACCCACATGCAATTTAAGAAGCATCATTAACACAGAAAAAGCACCAGGTGGGATTTCTAATAGTTACTGTTTCTCATTTTTGTTTTTATTTAAAAGGAATAACTGGTTTTGAGATTTTTTTTTTGCCGCTATATTGCCAAATCTTCATGTGGATATTATGATCGAGATAATTTAAAATAATGTCTTCTATTTCCTTAGGCACTGTTCAACAGTATTTTACTTATGTGCTCACAGCTCCAGTCTAGCACTTTTTCTACACAGTCGGGTGACTGTTGTCTGTACAGACAACAGAACAAAGAGAGACCTGCTCGGACTCAAGCAGGATGTGCAGCCAAGGGTGTGGGCAATGTCAGCGTAGTGGCCGCAGAACTGCCTCTGCCCTCAGAGGAGCAGGGGTATTGGGACTAAAAAGGTCCAGGGGTCCCAAAACCCAAAAGAAATTCTAGCACTCTTGCAAGGCGTACACTCTTTTTTTTTTTTTTTCCTGCATATCATATGAACCCTTGAGAAGAGGTCATATGTCATACATTAGATGATGCTTGCCCTCTTGGAGAGTGGAAAGTACCCATTTCTATAAAATGAATGTAAGAGGACCAATCAGGAACACTCAGGCATTGAAGTTTGTAACAACATAGATACTCTCAGAAGATTGGGAAAAAATAGCTATCTTGCAATTCAGTGTGCTGTAAAACATGTAGAATATAATACAGACCCCTATTGCCTATAAACCCTAACTAGAAGTGGAGGTTTATTCATGTAAGTCTTCAGCAAAATACTCAACAGCGATTAACAAAAGGCAAAACAGAACAAAAACCAGATATATAAAAAGACGTGTTATAAAGCCAGTCTGGGCAATCATTTCAGATTTTGCTGTTACTGGACAGTCTCTGTTCTGGGGATATAAAAGAAGTGGAATAGTAAAGGAAAATCACAGTTTCAAAAGTCAGGGTTTGGGCAAAATCTAAACTCTGACATAAAATAGACAAAATTTAATGAAATTTACCAGTATTTCAAGATATTTTTTATTAAAGGGTAAGATATTCAAGAATAGTATATTCACTTGACTCAGGAAAGGTAGATTAAAACATCTTTTAATCATCTAGAAAATGCTCTATAAATTTTATTACCTGGATAATCTGTTGAAAAAATAAAGAAAATTGTTGACTCATACCTAGTCTGCATGTCCTTTCTTTCTTTTCAAGTAATTTTTAAATGAATGGATGTATATTTTGAAGTTTAGAACATTATAGGGGGAGGCTGTTTATCCATCTTCATATAGTGGTCTACTCTGGGGCATTTTGGTATAAATGTATTAAGTATAATTCAATAAATATTTATATATATTTTTATATATAATTATTATAATTATTATATCTTGGTTAGCACACCACACTACACGACACATATTTGCTTCATTTCAAATAGAATTGCTGTAATAAATAAGCTTTAAATAAAAAATAGGAAAAAATATGAATAAAGTCTTCTAAATATGTAAGTTTTGACATATTAGAAGAAATAGTTTACTTTCTAAGATTAAGATATTTTATATTAAGCTAAATCTACACTTCCCTCTTATACCAATCTACATTTTCAGTTAATTGCCCAATAAATATGTGTCTGGATACAGAAAAAATGTAAGCTTATTCACAACACTATTGTATATGTGGCTAGTTTTTTCTTTGTCTGCAGGATGGTCATGTGCTAGATGGTTCTCCTGTTAGTGTATCAAGTCTATTTTTGTGTTACTTACAAAAGAAAAAAATCAACAAAGTTACCGATGAGCTTCTGTGTTGCATGTGCTCTGTAGTAGTCCTCTATTTTGAATTTGACCTAAATTAGTTATTAAATTTTAAACAAGTCACTGTATCACTTCGAATGAGAAAATGTTATTTGGATAGATTGCTTTCAGCATTTGTATATAGGAAGACTCTATAAATTCTTCTCTGAAACAATTACATTATTACATAATTTATTGGGTAAGTTGTATTTTATTGGGGCTGACACTTATTAATACTAGATTTCTAGGGATCCAGTAAAGCAGTTTTGGTGCTGCTGGGTTCCTAGCATTTGTTCCATTCCCATTCAATGTGCTTTTATTGTGCTTGAAGCTGACAGAAAATTGCTATAGCCAATCACCAAAAAGTGCTTATTTTTTTATGATGTTTTATTTTCATTGCTCAACATTAACATAATGAAACTTTAGATTTTTCTACTAAAACAATGCAGTACATGTGAAGTGTCATGGTGAATGACAATTTCTTGTGATATACATTTTGGAGCTTGTAAAATAAAGATTGACATTAGAGCTTCCTGGATTGGATACTCTCCAATTTTATTTAGAAGCTCTATAAAAAGTAGACACACACCATATACACACATGCACACACATGTTCATGTGTGTGTAAGTGATATTCTTAACCAGAAGAAAGGTAATAAAAATTTATTAGAGCATTGTTATTTCTATCAATATTATTAGTCATCATCTACTAAGCATTCCATGCTATGACAAAGCCCCGGCCTTATTTCTTTGAACGGATATTTTTCGTAGGATGGCATGCCGGCATATGTGATTGTATGTCATTGTAGATTCTCAAAAGCAGTACATGTGATATGAAAGAGATTTCATTTGGAAACAGACACCAAGAAAATGCTTTCATTTTCTGTTGTGTGGATAGCATAAGTTGGTGAACTTAAAAAAATTTTCTTTACCTATAATGAGCTTTAACTGCATTTGTTTTGAATCATTTTTAGTAAAATGGTACAGAGATTAAGATACCATGATGGCAAGAGGAGACCTGTAATGGAAGTCTGAAATTAACAACCAAACTTTGTGGAATACACATGATACAGCAAATTAGTGCCATGTGTCAGGGGTCCAATTCTCAGGCAATTGGGTGAGGAGAAGAATCAGAAGGGTCAGCGGGATGAGGTCCTTCAACTTTTGCTGTCCTGTATCAGATTCCTTGTTCTCTGTGTGCATGGGCTGGCAACCTGATTGTACACCATCCAGAGCTGGGCACATTCTAGAGAAGGAAAAAAGCAAAGTGGTTTAGATCCAAAGGGCTATGGGATCAGATACCTCTCGTTTCCTGGCTTGTCTCCAAGTAATCTTGGGCAAGTCACTTCAGGTCTCTCAGACTTGGTTAAGCTTTCTCATCTGAAAACAAGAAAATAGGGTTGGATTGTTTTAAGGTAAAATGGTACAAAGCAGCAAAGTTCTTAGTACAACGCTGGGCACCCAGCACTAGTCAATGAACGGTTCCCATTCTATGCATTGTTTGTGTTTCTCTTCCCGACACGTGCTGTGAGGTACAATGAGGTATCACGGGGCTGTCCTGAAGAGGGAGATGCTGTCATGGACGTGTTTTGAAAGCTATAAATCACAGATGTGAAGTCATTCTGTGACCGGCTTCATTGTGAGAGGGCTGAGTTGAAGGCACTCTTACACAATGACAGCAGCATCACCAAAAGAAATCTGCATAAAAACAGGATAAGTGTTCCCAGAGCCCCATGGACATAAATAACAAAACAAGTAGTCAGGGCGTTCCGGAAGTTAAGTGCTGGAGAGGTTATATGATATTAAAGAGAAAAGTTAGCAATGAAGTCAGCTGAGGTAAATGTCTGTAGCTACTAAGTTATCTTAACATTTTAATAGCTTGGAACTGTGAAGAATAAACTGGTTAATGGAATTTTGGAAAATAGAAACTTAGAAAACACAATTACAATAGAAAATGTTGGACATTTTAAATACCTGAAATTTTAACTGCGTGCTTAAAACTATGTACTTATCCAAATTGCCATGGATATTACTTTACGATAGAAATTACCCTAGAGAATTCTAGTGTCCTCTTTGTATCTTGAATGACTGTCTTAAACACTCAAATAAAAGTCAAGTGAATATATTAGCTTTTCTCATTGGTGAACTCTCCTGGTCAAGTATCTTAGATAATATTAAGCAAAGTGCTGAAGTAACTTTATAACAGGGGTTCTCAACCTTGCTAGAATTAATGTTTAGGACCACATAATTCTTTGTTGTGGGCGGCTGTCCTGTGCATTGTAGAATGTTTTGTTAAGCATCCCTGGCCTCTACTCACTAGATGCCAGTATCGCCTCTCAGTTGTGACAACCACAAGCATCCCTAGATATTGCCTAATGTTCCCTGGGGAACAAGACTATTTTTGTTTGGGAGTCAGTGCTCCATAGTGATATCTGAGAGGCTTTAGCTTTCATGAGTCAGAATTCCAAAAATTCTAGGATAGTAAAATTAGAGATATTACATTATAGAGAATAAATGAATATATATTTAAATGTTTTTGTGTTACTAACATATCCCTCTTGTTAACTCTTACTTTTTGGTGCTGTCATGAAGATGCATAATTCTTTTCATGGTTAGATAATGTGCTTCTGAGGGCAGGAACTGGGTTGTGTTTCTAAGGATCTCTGTCTATCTCTTCTAGCTCTGCAGTCTCGCATTTCCATCTACCTCCTGTGCTTCATTATTATGTCTTTCATTATTACGTTCATTATTACGTCATCTTCATTGTTATGACTCTCAAAGCAGGTAGAAATATAGCTGTGCTTGCCTGTCTCTCCAGCACTTTGACATGCCTATTATTCCCACTGAGCTTACCTTCCACTTGGCATCTATACGTCCGATGCTTTTGCTGTTGTTGTTGTTAACTTTTTTCTTCCTAGCTCATCATCTTGAGGGCATCCAGGCACATCTTAGGGTCAACTTTATCCTCTTTCCTCCTTTGCCTTCTCTGCCAAGCAAATCATATCTAAATTGTTCCTAAATCTGCAATCTCTTTCCTATTCTCCTTTTCAACCAACAAACTCTCTAAAACACCTCCTAACTTTGACTTGGACAACTGTCACTATCTCCTAACTGCCCTTCCTGCCTCCAATCTTTCTCCATCATGAATATTTTATACTGTTAGACTGATATTCCTAAAACACCCGCAACCCAACAAATCCTTTAGTTGACCCTAACTTACTTCTTCAACCCTATTTCTTATTGCTGAAGCTATAACCTGTACTTCTTTAGGACTTTATCTCTTAATTTCTTAGAATACGTTCATTTGCTCTAAACCACTTTTTCTTTTGTATTTTTGACAAACTGGATTAACATTTGAGAAAGAAACACAAATCCCCTTTAAGGTCTGAACTATATATGGGAATCAAAGAATCTACTTCTCCTTAAGTACTCTAAAGTTACTTTAAAGATTATTTTAGAAAACTACAATATGCAGATGGTTATAAAATACTTTACATGGAATTCATGCATCCCTGATGTTGATACTGTTTATTTCGCCTCTTGGAATTTAACATACAGCAGGCCCTCTTTACCTCCTCATCTTATGGTGGGACATGAATATGTAAATTTAATTTCCATATTTTAAAAAATTGTACATGAGTCTTAATCTGCATTCCACTTCAATAGGTATTAAAAATACTTGCTTAGGAGATGCTGACTTTACCAAGTTTAAATATGGAGATAACGTAGAAAATGAGAGAGAACCATGGTTGTTTAGTGGCGCTTATTGTTACAGCCACTGGGCCGTTTATTGGAGGGGGGTGAACATCCGTTGAACTTGCTATTTGTCATCAAGAATGCTAAAGCAGTTCCTTGGAGAAGGCCTTGGCTGGAGCCCAGGTTGGTAGTAAATATAGGCCATTACTAGTTGATGTCTGTTTGATGGCCTGTGTGAAATGAATTGGTGGTCTCAGTCCAGTTATTAGAAGACAGGTGTCTGCATCTCAAACATCATGACAATTGGCACTAGTTGGCACCCTTGTTGGGAGTCTCAGCAGAGAAGCAGAGGAATCAGTTGGGGGAGGGGAGAAATCATTGTTGCCCCGCCCTTCAAGAGTTTCCTTTCCAACAACAGATGATGGAAAACTCCCCTGCCTAAGATAAAGAAGTCTTTGGGGATATAAGTAGAAAAATAATACCTACTCCTGGAATATCTACAGGTTTTCAATACCAAAAAGAATTTTAGTCATGTGTCCATCATCACTGTCTTATTTCCCTTCCCACTCCCATATCCCCTTGCAATTTAGAACTGGACTGTTGGTCCCACTTTCTCCTTCCTGATTCCAGGGAATGTTCTCAGATGAAAGAACATCTGCTTGGGTGTCCACTACTTTCTTTTATCAGTTCAACCTTAGACTTCTTCATGTTCCTGGTTTTCTCCCTGGATTTATGATACAGCCGTTTTCATGTACAATAAAAGTGCTGAGCATACTGGTTCTATGGCTACCTGTCAATGAGTTTTTCTTCCATGGTGTATTTAACTCAGTTGCAATGGGATACATTTCTCTTACACTCTGCTGTCCATCTTCCCCACTGTTCTGAGCTTCTAGAGAATAGGACCCTTACTTGATTCATTTTACCATCCCCAGCACTGGGTACTCTGCAAGGCACATATTAGGTACTCAGTAAATACATAAAATAAAGAAACAGTGAATGAATGACTGAATGAATGCATTCTCAGCCTGTAGGAGACATATATTGACATCTAGAAGAGAAGTGAGGAGTAAATATGAAAGAGACAGATTTTTAAGAGGCAAAGTGGCAAGAATTTATAATTCTGTTCTACTTGGTGCCTTTGAAATTCTCCCACTTGCATTTTAAATGGTTGCTTAGTGTTCCAATCCATGCAAACCATTTTACACAATTGCTTTGTAATCGGCATAATTTAGCTTCCTAACCGAGGAGCCTGCTTCAATGTGTGTTTATAAGGGGAATTTCTGTGTTCTCCGTTAGAGTTCATAGTCTCATTACCGCTAAATCCAGTGTTCTTTATTTCATGTGAATTAATAATTTAATGAACGTGGTTTTGATTAACCTAACCAGTAAAATTAAGACAAAGGGGAGAATTTCAGAAATATGAAAACCATGACTATATTTTGATATTGCAAATAAATATAGCGTTAGAACTGTTTTACTTATATGTACTAGAACTGGGTAAATGTTTCCAAGTGTTTTGCTTTTTTTCAAAATATAATTTATCGTGAAAATTCAAAAAAGTACTATTTTAAAATTATAAACCCAAAAATATCTGTCAAAACTTGTCTAAAAAAGAGCTTAATTTGATTCTTGTTTTGATTATTTATTTGAATAAGTTACTAATGTTTAAAATAGGACTATTAAATGTAGCAAATGGTGACGATAAATTAGTATATGTTGACAAAAATATACATAGACTGAAAAAAAATGTACATAGACTGAATAAAATTTTAAAGTTCTAAAATTATTTAAGATTTCTGAGTAGTAGAATGCTTTCTCTTTCTCTGTATATCAACTTTGACTTGACTAGTTCCCTAGAGATTTTTGTCACCTGAATAATGACTAGAAACAACTTCACAAATATGACAAATTTCATGTTGTAATTTGCAGAGATATATTTCCTTAGTTCAACATTACACTTCTTTTTTTTTGAACATTAGACTATCAATGAAATAAATAGCCAACCTTTACAAATCCTTTTAGGATTAGAACCAAATAACACTTGTATTAGTTGTAGGACTATGCTGTGTTTTATTAGGAATTCCCATTGCAGGGTATTTACCAAAGGCGAGGGGAAGTCCAGATGCTCAGGTTTGTGCTATAGGACCATATACATTTGAAACCAAGGGAAATCAATTCAGATATTACAATCTTTAATAGCAGAACAAGAAACTCAGATGTTCCATTGTTCTCATTCATCCTTTAATTTTATAGGTAATTTAAAATATCTTGAATTGTGAGCTAAATGGTACATGTAAGGCAAGATTCCTACCAAGATTATAGCTTAGTGCCGAGTCCACATGTGTATTAGTGCTGTGTTGGATAATTCAAATCAGTTTCAAGCACAGAAGTTTCTGCTAAGCACTTACCAAAAATTATTTTCAGTAAAGCGTATGATATTGCACACCCAACACAGAATTTCTATTAACAGTAATTGATTTGTAAGCTGATCAATGTGGGATTCACTAAGGAATCTCAATATGTTATGCTTTCATGCCTTTTGATATCATCACTAAAAAACTCATTGGATTTATTTCCTTAATGCTTATTGCAACAGTCTCTAGAAAGCAAAGCTCAGAGAATGGTTTTCAATTGCATCCCCTAATTCAGTGTATGGGCCTCACCTTCAAAGTTTTCATGTTCCCTTAAGACGTATTTGTGCTTGCCTTTGTTTTAGATGGAGTTGTAATTAGTCCTGGGGAGCAGTTGTTTCCAATTAACTAGGAGGAGAAAATCACAACTGAACTTTTAGAACAAGGCATTAGGCAGTCTGATATCAAACCAATATATTATGAATTTCTGTGATAGAAATCTGCTATGTATTTTAAAACAGTTTTGCCTATTCTTATTTATTTGTGATCATTATATTTTTGTTCTTATTGGCAATAATTGAGAAGGCAAATAATCTTGATTTTTGAGCTGCCCAGAGGGACAGAATTTCTACCATGCACATACATAGCATTTTGCTGTAACTCATTTATTTCACACAAACAATAAAATACACAATACCCATTCTAACACCATGGCTTGCATTTAACAGTCACAGCATTAACTTATTTTAAGTTAACATATTTTTAAATGAAGGACATCAAAGTACTCTTTGAAAAAGACAAAGAAAGTGACTATTTTAATGAGACAGATATCTGACTCCATCTCACAGTTGATGATTTCATGCTATACTTTTGAAGAGTGCTGCTCTCCTCCCCGTTACTTAACTTTTAAAAAATAAATATAATTACGAAAGTTTTGAATCTCAATATTTAGAATTAAGGTATTTAATTTTTTTGCATGTAATTCTCTTTCTATATGACAAATAGTTCATTGCAGATACCATTAAATATACCCAAGTAGTAAAAATATGCTACTACTTATCTTTGGTAATCATAAGCTCTTTAAAGGAGAAGAAAAATGAAAACTGTCATTTAGTGTGAAATAGCTTTTGATAAGATACTGCAGAATATATAAAGATTATCTGTAGGCTGTTGTTCTTCTTGTATAGTTAAAAATACATACGCACACACAGAACTATAAACAATATATTTAATGTAAAGCTCATACTGATACTAATGGAATATATACAGCATGTTCAGGACTAATAGGTGGCCCCTGAGTGTGTGATTTAATAAGAATCTTTTAAAATTCGGTTAAAGCTGGGGAGGGAAGCTAATGTCTCCTTGATCTTGGAAGCCAGTTCTGACTTTTATGTGCAAAAAGCTAGCATTATGTAATAAAATTGTATCTGTAAATTTCATCAATAGGCATGTATTTTTCATGTTCAGGCTCCAAGTAACAATTAAACAGACTTCGGTTGAAGAGAATGGATGAATTCTGTACCATTTATAGAACACTGTGTGCTAGGTTAAACATGTCCTTTGCTATTTGGGAACCAGATAAAAAAGTTTTTGTAGGGCCCCTTATTAAGTGAGTGTTTGTGTGTCTGGGGAAGGGGATGAATTGGAGTAGCGGGATGAATAGTAATAGTGTCAATCAGCTGTTTCTGAAACATGCCTACATGACTAAAAAATTTATGTGGAATGTTACCCTGCTGTTTGTCAGATATATTTTCCCTTCAGATGCAACAAAAAAGTTTGCTTGCTGTCTAATCAAGCAACGTTGCTTCTTCAGATTTGAAGAACTCAGAAAGTTAGGCTTTTTTTTTATTCTTCTTCATTTAAGTATTATTTTTTAATTGCAGCATATTAAACATAAAATCTGGTACAATCTTTAAAAATAAATAGGACCTAACTATAAATGGGCCCTGTTGTGTTTTTATCTTTGACAAGCAAGTAATTGCTTCTCAAATTTATCAGTTTGTTTATGCAAAAACCATTTACCAAGCCTAGCTCAAAAGCATCAATTTCATCATTATCATCTTATTAATTTAGCCAAGCTATAACACAGCTGATTATTCCTGAGTAATATCCTCTGCAGCACATCATGTGTGGCAAAACCATCTGTACAGTACCTATTTAATAAATAAACCCTCAGCTAAATGTCTCTGTTTATTGAGAACTAATGTTTATAGAAAATATAATGGAACTCAATAAATAACTCAGCTTCATCAACCTGCATATGAATCAGTGTGAAGAACACTGACATCATCACCTTTCAAGTACCAGAGAAAGCAAAATTACCCAAAAGAGCTATAGAGTCAATATTAAGGCATTAAAACTGCAATGAAGGCATATTAATGCTTAAAACTTCATTGTTAGCAGTGGAATTGGCACAATGGACGTATTTTATAACTCTAGGAATACTTAGGCTTTATGGCTGCTTCTTTGTTGGCTGCCTTGCACTTAATGTAGTTTTCCACTTTAAATAAAAAAAACCCTCAAGATCTTTAAAAAAAAAAACAAGAAAATTGCTGATTCTAAGCATTCATTTTTAAAATAATGCAAACTGCTGATTCCAATTGTTCAGATTTAAGAAAAAAAAAGCCAACTCCTTTAACTCCATGCTTCCTGAATTCATATTAGTAGCAACTAGATATTTTGAGGCAAAGGCTTTTTTGAAAAGTTATGAATTAAAAAAAAAAATGAGATTAATGAATGATATCACTGGTACTGAGAATGTGAGAATGATTAAATCACTTTGCAAAGAAAAGCCAAGTTAGCATGTTTGGGACCATTATTATTAATACTGCACATTAATAAAAATATGCATGCCCCAAATTTAAATAAGCACAATTGTTTAACGTATTCATATTGATGCTCATCACTAGGGTATCAAAAAGTTAGATTAATGACTTGAATTTTTATGTTAGGACAAATCCAATGAAGCAAAATGAATTCTTTTGAAATACATCAAGAAAACAGGTAATGAAGTTTCATTGAAAAGAGAAAAAAACTAAAACATAATTGTCTTTATTCATATGTAAGGTATGGCCCTCATTGATCTTTGAACGCAACTCTACTTTTGAGCATCAGTATGGTCCACTTCTACCTTGAAGCCTCCTTGGTCATGAAGCTTAAAAGCGTCCCTTCTCCAGTGCCCACAGGACTTCAGATTTTCACCAAGGCCCAACCCCGATGTAATTTAAAAGCAAGGGAAATAGCAGGTACTGACCTGTTGCTACGGACATGTTAGCTCATTCTCCAGGCCTTGTTCTACTTCTACTCATGCAGCTCTGAGATCCACCTGCCTTACTCTTTTCCAAGTGAAGAGTTGTGTGCTAACATTTTGAAAACCTTTTTCCCTGGGCCACAATATCTTTGCAAAGTTTGGACAATAAGGGCACAGAGTTGCTCTTATACCTTTCACATGTGAATCTAAAAGCAGAGTGTTTTTTTTGTTTTTTTTGTTGTTGTTATTCGAAACTTTTATTTATAAGTCTCACCAGAGAAGTGGTGCAAAGTATAATAACTTAAGGAGGGGTAAGGTCCTATAATCTGCAGACATCAACTTTCCTTCCTAGATGCTGGTTCCATTATTCTAGATGTACAATTTTGTTTACTAGTGTTTCAGTTTATGCAGTGGCATCTGTGGTTTGCACAGAGACTGCCCATTCCCCAAACCTAGGAGGACTAGGGGGTAATCCTAACAGAATCCCTGTACCTCCTAAATTAGGCAAATGCCTCAAACAAAATACATACCACATCAAAAGAGCAGAAAGATAGTGAAATGGTGCCAGTAATTGCCTTGTGGGGCAACTCAGCTTAAACAACTTAAAGCTTGCAAACACTACACCCACATGACCCAGAAGAATACTTTTGTTCCAGGGTTTAAATTGCAAGCTAGGGAGCCAACAACTCTGAAACCCCTCTGTTTGGAGCCAGAGCACGCAGTGTGCCTCTGACATATGCCTATAAGTAAACCTGCATCTGCACATCAGCAGTTTTGAATAGCTTGGGTTTGGTGACCAAAGTCAACTTCCCACATACTCTGTCACAACCGAGCCCAGATCAGCAAAACGGCTACTGGATAGACCAACTGATTACATTTACTTTAAGATGACCTGTGGTTTCAAACAGCAAAAACAGAGAAATGCTAGCAAATGAGCCTCATACTGTCAAGTGGCCCACACCCAGAGGGCTCCTGAGATTAAGCAAAGTAAATTTTTATCTATTTGTTCCGAGTCTACTTCACTGTCTAGCCTCCCATTGTGTAATCCATAAAGTCACTTTCATTCCATTTTAAGAAATCAATTTTAGATATTTCTGATGAGAGGTGATGTCAGGCATTACCGTTTTGAGGCAAGAAATCAAAATACCAATTCCAATCATCTACCCTGCAATAGGTAACAGTGAGGCTGGTGTGTGATAGAGAGTAGGCCTCCCATAAAACGTGAGTATTTGGATATTTTTGAATGCATTGGCCTGACACAGCTCTTAAACAAAACCACCTTTAGCTAGTCCTGAGGACCCATTTTTAAAGGCGTAGTCATTTAGCTTATATCTGCTAAGAACCAGTAGCAAGGACCACTGAGCGTGACAGACCACAGTTCAAGGTTATAATGCCAAAGCCATGGACGCAAAGACAAACCATTCCCCTAGGCGAGGCATACTCTTGGAGAAATCAGGAATTGGTAAACCCCATGTATATCTGTGGAAAATTCTGACTTGATAAAGGGGGACAATTATGAAATAGGTGGCACATTGGCTTTCTTTCATCTTGATAAGAAATGGAAGAATTTACAGTTCCCAGTCCCAAAGGCGATAGTGCAATAAATACTAATAAGGAGATGGTAGTTTCAGTTGGATGATTTAGCCACAGTGGAATATATTCATTTGTTCATTCATTCCATCATGCAACAGTATCTACCAGGTGCCTACGTTGTGCTAGGCATTCAGATACAACAGAGACCACAAGGACATGTTGTCCCAGTTTCATGGAGCACACAATCTGGTGGAAAATTGAAAGCTTGGAGAAGTAAATGCAAAATTCAACCAAGAGAAGGACTGTGAAGGACAGACGCAAGATGGGTGTGGGGATTACATTTTGAACAAAGGAAATACACCCGCAGTGGTAAAGGAATCCACAATGCATGCAAAGAACTGAAAGAACGGTGTCATTAGATAGTAGATAGCAAGAGAAATATGGTGAGAGATGAACGTGGAGCATTTGTAGGGTCTGATGTTAAGAACTTTGGTCTTTAGAGTAATGTTATGGTTAATCCATATCGTCTGGGGCACTATCGCTCGTTGTTTGCCGAGTTTATTACAGGGTACCGTGGCAGAGAATATTTGTCATCAGCTGGTACTGAAATTCACTCTTTCAACTGATACTTTAATAAACACCCATTCTGTGCAAGAAATAGGCATCGGAAATATAGTGGTGATACACATGGATGTGGTCCCTGCTTTCGTGAACTTGCAGTCTCTCAGAAAAGTTAAACTTTGAATAAACACAGGTGTACTAGCTGTTATTAAAGAGCAAGTGCAGGGTTTATGACAGGGGAGCCATCTCAGTGTGGTGAGTTGGGAATGCTTCCCTGAGGAAATGATTTAAGCTGACGTATGAAGGAAACCAGAGTTAAGAACCGTAAGATGTCCGTCACAGGCAGTGAGGAAGAAAGCGGCAGGAGGTGAACTTAAAGAAAGAGGGGATGCAGGGCTTGAAGCCTCAGTGGCTGACAGTGAAAACTATGTTTTCGCTCAAACCTGGACAAGGTGGCTGCCCTTTTATATTTTTCCTCTGAACCTTCAGAAATACACGTGTTTTTAAGGAATGAGTACCACTTTGTGAAGTAGCTCACCCTAACACAAAGTTCAGCCTCGGTCATGGCCCTGTGCACACTCTTGCCCTTCCCCAGGGTTCTGTGGTTGGTGTGGATACAAAGACCTGTGAATCTACTCTTTCTTTTTTATTTTTTATTTTTGCGGTACGCGGGCCTCTCACTGCCGTGGCCTCTCTCGCTGCGGAGCACAGGCTCCTGACGCGCAGGCCCAGTGGCCATGCCCCACGGGCCCAGCTGCTCCGCGGCATGTGGGATCCTCCCGGACCGGAGCACGAACCCGAGTACCCTGCACCGGCAGGGAAGCCCAATCTACTCTTTCTTGATGGGTCATCTTTTGTTCCTGGATCCCAGTTGAAGCAGTGGGATCCTGCTTCTGGGGTCAAGGCCACCTAAGCTGAGAGTGAAATGGGGCTGGTGATTATGACTCTCATTTTTCCCCTTTGTTGTTATTTTTTCTCTTTTTGGGAAACTCACATGGAAATACATAAACTCTCTTTTTCCCATTATCCTCCCAAGGGAAGGAAGGAAAGGAAGAGATTGGAAATCCGAGGCTGAAGCAGACAGAATGGTGGACTGAGCTGAAATAGGACTCATTGTGGTTTATAAACTTCCCAAAGTTTCCAGTTCCCTGTACCACTCTGACAAGGAATAAATTGCTCTGAAGTATTCCACAGTCTCCATGGTTGCTCCGTTGTATATAGGAGCTCAGACCAAAAATAATAGCAATAGGTAGAGGTATTAAAATAATTGAAAATCAATCCAGTATTGCAGAATTCTGAGCATCTGTGTATGACATACAGTGACACAGCTTAGATACCGCTGTGCATAATATAGGAGTTTTGCCTTGTGTTCCACATCACACTTTTAAAGGGAATAACCCTGAATTTAACACATGGACATGTTTGTGGCCTAAAATGTCATACTGTTCTAGGCCTGTGTCTTAATATGTTGTATCCATTATTTCAGTTTTTTACTGATTACATATAAAGGGATGGTTTAATTAAAGCATATATTAAATTAGTTGTGGCCCAGGATATCAAAACTCTTGAGATAATAGTTTTTAAAAATCCCACATTTTATACAATTTATTTTACACTCAAGATCTTTTAGTTTAGTAAAAGCTATTTACTATTTCTTAAAAGTTTTCAGTGATGTACAGCTGTTCATGTGCTGAGGGTAGTGATATGGATGTCACTTTTCTTGCAGAAAGGAAAAAATAAGACTTACAAATATTTTCTGACATTTTTGGTAAAATTTACAATCTAGTTTAAGTCCAAGGAGGCATTTCCTACTTAATGCATTTAAAATTATTTGTGTTTATTGTAAACTCTTTCTGTAAATCTGTAGTCATTCTAGCAAGCCAAATTATAGGCATTCCGGTGGTTACTGCTCATGAAAAGGTTTGATTGGAGGGGGATGGCTTAGGTGAGAAGGGCCATTCCTTCTATAGTGATAGTCTTCACACAGCATGGTGATAAAAAGCTTGTTGGAACGATAGTGGGTCATGTGATGACACTTCACTATTATTTGGTGTCATTTTTGCCTCTTCATTTACTGATAGGGTATCTCCTGATGTTAAAGACTGATTTCTCCTGCTGTACCTGAATTTGCAAACACAAGAGCTGTATGAGGCACATTTCATCACCAATTAAGTCAGAACGGGACAATCGTTTAAAGATTTTGCAGAGTCATAATTCTTATAAAGAAGCTAAATTTGGTTAGTGTACCTGTGATTTAGCATTCTAGCGAATTCTACTACCCTGTTAAATTCTAGTGAATTCTATTATTCTGCTAAATCAGGGTAATAGAGTAGGTGCTAATCAGCTATCTTAATATAGATGATATACCTTTAAATTTTTTGGTTACCTACTATCATGTAGACATAGTATTTAACCACAGACCACTAATGTATGTGTCTGAAAACTGTGTGAAAACTTTTATCAACTAAAGGGAAGTTTACAGTAGAATTAGGAGGTTGTTGGTGAAATTATATTACTTATTCCATTGTTATATGCTTTTTTATTAATCAGATACTTTGTAAATATCACTTTGCTTATGCTAAGGGAATCTTCAAGTTAACAATGTTAGAATGTTCACCAGGGCAGTGATTTTCAACCATATGAGACCCAATGCCCCCTTTTGGTAATATATCTTTTGTGATGCCTAATTTAGTACTCTTAAATGAAATTCATAGGTAATACTTTCCCAACTACACACATCATTTTAGAATATCTGTAATGATGTAATTATAATACATAAGAAATACAAAAGGAAGGTATATAATAAAATAATATGTGTGTAATTTGTAAATTCTCTGACACAACTATCCTAGGAGACAAAAACATTCACCAAAATGTCCAAATTGCTCCCTAGGTAGTGGGGTCATCCCTCCTGAACACTCTTCCAGGAGTTACCAAGTTCCCAGAGGTCCGAGAATACACCTGTTTTATTCTTTGCTATGTGTCCAATTCTAGACACGGTATTTAGCATTAAGTGCTCAATAAATATTTATATAGTGAATGTTTAATGGGCAAAACCAAAACCAAACAAACCCAAAAAACAAAACTCTAAATTCAAACCTTATCCTTCAGGAATTTATTGTCTAGTTGGGATGGCAGTTCAGTTTGGAAGCATACACAGCAAGGCGTTGGCTTCCCACAAGTTCCGAGGTCTGGGTGCATGGTGTGCGCTGCAGGAATTTAAGGAAGGGGGACACGCCTTGCGCAGCCCGGAGCTGAGAAGCGCCCCTGCGTGTCTCAGACATTCATTCAGGCAGTGGCTCAGTTATGCATTTCCACCGCACTTTGCTCAGCTCAGCTCTGTGCCGGCTGCTGGGCCAAGTGCAGAGGACAGAAGGTTAAGGTTAATAAGGCCTTGTGCTCCTGGAGTTGCCATTCTACGGCGTTTCTGATTTCTGTGCGCATCAGAAGCCTTGGAGGAAGGGTTAAATGCATATTCCCAGGCCTGGCCTCAGGGCTTCTGATCTGCATTTTCAGCAAGTCTTAGAGATAAATTGATGTAGTTCATGGGTCTGGCTTTAAGAAACAACCGATAGGGGTGGACAAAGCACTTAATGTGTTCCTCCTGAAAGTTTTGTATTTGGAAAATGAATTGCAACCCTTGGGTGAATTTTAAGAATCAACTTGAAAGGAAACTTCTTACAGTCATTTCATAAATAAAGTGAATGTAAAAGATGAGAGTATATTTTTAAGACTTCACTTTTAAGACTGATAGTGTTTGTAAAATACTATTGTTTTAACATTCTTGTGACAGTAAAAAGTTTTGATTATAGGTGGTGCAATTGTATTTGCTTTCTTTTGCTAGTATTGCAAATGGAAATGTATCCAGGATGGAAATATATTGAGCAGAAAAAAATTGTTCTATTTTGCAAGATGAATTTTTTTTTTGGAGGGGAATATTTAAATATTTAAAATCAACTTTTGTTTTGTTTTATTTTCTTTGTTTCCCGCTGTCTGCCATCTTTATAAAAGCTATGTTGACTTAAATGGTGATGTGAGACATAATGTAATAAAACAAATTAGTTATATCTTTCATTAGAAACTTTAAAACTTGTCCTGTTAACACCATCTTATACTAAAATTATTTCTAGGAATTTTTTTATTGCTTTACAATTTCTTTTTAAGAAACACTTTAGGATTAACCAGAAGTGTTTACAGTTTTTCTCACTAGGTTAATATTTTATTTTTATGTGCTTTGTCTGAAGTTTTTAACCACAATTAAAATCGTAATGTGTCTCATCACACACACGCTTTTAATGCTATACATCTGACAAAACTTTAAATCGAGTAGTAGCTGCCCCGGTTATAAACAGAGCAGCCTAGTTCTCAATATACCAAAGACTAATACAGGTTTTTGTATCTTTTAGTGACTTTGACCTTATATTTTTGAGTCCACCCTTAAAAAAAAAAGATAATTGGGTGGAAGCAGAATAAAAGACTTTCCAAGTTTTATTATAGTATATTATGTAGCTCAAAATAAAGGGGAGATAGTTATTCCAATAAATAAAGGCCTACAGTTGTGGATAATTTCATTACCCCTTCCTTTGGGGATGGGGCCCCAACAGGGCAACAGCTTACTGCCACGCCCTCTCCAAACCTCATCCTCATGAAAATGAATCAACCAACCAAAGAATTCTACTTTTGAATCACAGATCATCTACCTTTTTTAAATAAACATATTCAGAGTAATCACAAATTCACAAATTCTGAAAGCAATAAAATGATAGCTCAATCAATAGCTTTGTCTGCATGATGGTAAACAACTTTCTGAACAGACTTTATTCTTTTTAAACTGGTTTAAAAAAACTCCAAATGTTCAGTTTATTGTTTTAAGCTTGTAATTGATAAGAAGGTTACCTTTTTATTCTTTAGAATAGTCCTGTAGATTATTAAGATAAACTTCATACAATTAGAGTAGTAGATGCATTTTATAGTAGGACACATTTTTATACAAAGTTTTCTGAAGATAATTTATATGGGGAAAATCTTTTACTCAGATGGTTATTTTGTGGGTATAAATTCAATTGAGTAGAGAGTATTCTGAACAATTCCTGATTTACAGTTAGATTTTCTTATTTTATGTTATATATGACCAGGGAAAATCTACAGAACAAAATTTGGTTTAATTTCCACTTAGGCTCTTTGCAAGGAGGCTCAGTTACGGAAGTGAGCACAAGGTCACATTCTGAGAAGGCCTTCCTCTTTCCTACGTATTTTCAGAGTGTGAGTGACATTTTAAAAAATGACCTAGCATGTGTTATATTCAAATAGAGAAATGATTCTTCACATCCACATATGCAGATTTCTATAGACTTTGATGCTGAGCATAATGAGTAAGATACTCAAGAAATTAGGTACAACTACACTCAGACAGGCACACACAGAAGACTGACCCAGAGCAGTCAACGGTTGTGTATGGGACAGACCCAAATTGAATTGATGAAGTGGAAATGTGTGAAGGCTGTGAGCTCCTGAAATCAGCCGATCGTTACACAAGATGCAGTAATGTGACACAGGCAAAGGTCCCTCCTGCCTTGTGTTGCACTGAGAGTCCAAGAAAGTTTGGCAAGTAGACCCTAAAGTCCTGTCCAGAGAATCCAAAATCATCACTCATGGAACTTAATTCCAAATTTCCGGCCCAGACAAAACTCCGATTAAATTCAATGAGTGTTTCTCATTTTAGAAAGCTGTGCATGTTCATGCCATGTTCTTTTCTTAGATAAAAACATACCCACAGCTCCTTCCATACAAAATGAAACCAAACACATTTAGAACACATGTAAGCCATTTCTCTATGGGAAAGGCCATTTGTGGTTAACACAGAAAGTATTTATGGTTTCACTGTTAATTGTGGTTTCTTTGTATTAGCCAAAAAAGGTAGCATTTTTCATGGTAGGAATAATATGAAAGCAATAGCCTTCCTAAAAAATGGGCTGAATTTTCTGGGGCATGAGGAAGTGACTGAATTTATGATATCTTCTGAACACCAAAGGAGTGTGTACAACCTACAGTTGTGTTTTCAATTTGAATAAAAGTTTATTTAAAATTGTCTTAATTGCTCTTTGGTACATTTCCACAAGTCAAGTCTATGTAATCAACAGTATATAATATTTAAGGCTTGGGTGCATTTTAGTTTTTTATTTCTGTTACCTAGGGATATTAAATTTTCTTTCTGGACCAATGCTGTTTTTGGCAATTGTTAATTTTACAAATGTTAATTCATTTAAATAAATCAGTGGATTACTTTCCCTCCTTCCTTCTCCTTCCTTCCTTCCCTCCTTCCTTCCTTCCTTCCTTCCTTCCCTCCCTCCCTCTTCCCTCTTCCCTATTTCCCTCCCTCCCTCCCTCCTTCTTCCCTATTTCCCTCCCTCCCTCCCTTTTTTCATTTTTTTCCATTTTTTTGATTTAAAAATTAAAGAATCATTACAGTGTTGAAATGTTTCAATTATTTCATATTACAAAAAGTATAATTTTAATTTTAAACTGCATTTTGGCAAGGATTCTATAATATGGGTGAGTGAATGCAAAAGGTTACTTAAATATGAAAACAGCCAGATTCATTAATTTGAATGTACATTTGTGGGGTCTATACACTAATATTTTTTAGCAGGGATTTCCACGAGGGCTGTGTTTTAACCTCTGACTGCATCACATACACATTTTTAGGAGGTGGGAAGGAAGTGACAATTCTGATTATTAGGTTAATAACCAGAATACTTAGGAAGATTAATGTATCAAGCAGTTTTTCTTTAGTATACTAGCTTTTCCTACAGGAAAAAAGTACAATTTATTACTTCATCATTACACAACTTATTAATAATTTTAGAGAAAGCAGTGATATATAAATATTGCACTTATAGCTTATTAGATTTCATAAGGAAAAAAAGTATTTAAACCGTATGATCCTAATTGCCTCTTTCTGAACGTGAAAAACATTCTTAATGAAAATGCTTAAATTCATCAATTTAATCATGTACATTTATGTATATCTCATAAATGTATGTGAAATTGAGTCTAAATGAACATTTTGTGATGTTAAATGCAGTTTTCCAAAGATCTGCATTTATCTAAAGATTATGTGAAAGGCTGTTAACTTCGATAAATACTGCTCTGTCCATTGCTAAGCATTTATATAATTCTGGGTTTAATTTAATAGTTACAAACACCAAATATGCTGGTATATTTAAATTATACCAATATTAGTATCCAAAATATTTCCAGTAAAAAATTTCAAAGGTTTTTGGTACATACTTTGTTTCTCCTTTTCTTACAAATGGAAAATTAAACTGGATATATTATTATATATGAAATTTATTCCCTTCAATTTGTTGATATACCATAAACTTTATGCCTCTCCAATAATATTGTAACATACATTATACAGTGTATAATATTGAATATTAATGTAACACATTTGACACCATATTTATGTATACATTATGTAGTATTTTAAAATATGTTGATAAGTCTTTCATGTCTTCTTGTGATTTTTATTTTGAAAATCATTAGCATTTTAACGGATGATGTTCATAGAAAGTAAATACTTCTCGGTGAAGTCTTTACAAAAAGGAATAAAACCTCAAACCAGAATTTCATTTTAATAAATATGTTACATTTTCTTTTTATGTTACTAACATCAGATGCAATTCATTTCTGATCCCAGATACAGTTTTCGTTTGCATAGCAGAATATAATGTTTTTTTCACTATTATTTTCATGTATATTCAGATGTTGATGTAAAAGAACCAAAGAACAAAAACAGACTTTACTAATACATTGTATTTTCTTTAGCTGTATACAATAGGTGCTGATAGTCAAATAAAAATCCATGCAAAAGTTTTTCATTTCTTGCTGTTCACAAATATGTAAAGATAGGAATTCATAGTGTCCACATATTTCTTAGGCTTTAAAGTCACATTTTCTTAGCCGAGGGTTCTTACCTTCCTTTCACTGACGCCTTTTGAGAATCTTCAAACACTGCAGCTCTGTTCTTTCCTTGTCATCTGCTTGTATTGTGCTCATCAGACTGTAGGGGGCACTCCTCAGCTACCACAAAGACAATCCTGTGATAAGTCCTTTTTGTGGCTCTGAGACGTATTTAATATTCATTATTTTATCAAGGCATTTAGTCGAAAAATACTTCATAGTTCATCTTTAAAGCACATATAGCCATAATTGAGTAAAAAAAAAATCTCACATAGGTATCAAGGTGTGCATTTCGATTCCTGATTCGTTAATAAAATTTATAATACTGCACAGCGCCTGGGTAAATAAGTACTTTTTAGAGCTCTCTTCATGTTATTCTTTTCTTCTTGGAGCTCAGGATGGATTTTATAATACTCAGACTTTTATTACTGTACCTCAAGTCTTGTCCCTTTGCATTGAGGACTCCCAGAGAGCAGAGTGGAGAGTGATCATGATTTATGTTTGGGAAGAGGAACCACAGAGTTTTTACTTAGAATTATGTGCCCTGCACTGAAGCTTATAAACAGCTTATCTTTAATGGGAGTGAAATATTGAATTTAAGATTGTGTGTGGCCTTTTCTCCTCTCTCTTCCCTCCACGTTCACTTCTCTTCACTTATTCAATCCTAAACAGACTCTACTTGTGTGGCAATTCTAAGACCCCTTCCCGTACAGAATCACATTGGCCTCTCACACGTCTACACCTTCTAGGTTCACATCAGCTGCTAGGGCAGCTGTTTTGGCTTTTTATAGCTTTTCATACTTACTTCTCAGAGAGGCCAGTAGCATTAACTAGCCTGACATGTCGGAAATTTTCTTTCCACGTTCAACCTCTTACTTGCCTCAGGGCCAGCTGCCCTGTCTTCCTGCTGAGGGTTACAGCAGTGACTGCACACTCCCTACTTCTATCTGGGACCAACCCCTCCACTTGAGTCACAGATTCCCTTGCTCCCCCTGACTCTGGATGCCACTTTTGCAGTTGCCTCCTTTCTCTCCTTCTCATCATCAAACTTTCCCCCTCTATGTTGTAATCTCTCCTCCTCAAACAAACAAACAAAAAAATCCCTGTCTTCTACAACCTGTGATCTCCCCAGTTCTCAGTTCCCTTTTAGAGCAGAGTCCCCCAGAGAGCAGTTTACTTGACATCACCAGCTCCTTGTCTCTCCTTTTCTCCCCTCCCGCTGCACCATGGATACTCTCTTCTTAAGGTCACCAGTGACCGTTACGTTATAATACCTAATGGTCGGTCCTCAGTTCTTAAAACACATAGAGGCAACAATTTTTTCCGCACACTGGATCACTCCCTTCTTTTTAAAATATTTCTTTCATGGAGCTTCTACAATATAGACTCTCTGGTTGTCCTTCTGAAGCCAAATCCGGCCTCTGTACCCTGACACCAAATTAAATCTCAGAGATAGAGTTTTGGGTGAAGTAGAAAAGAATAGCTTTATTGCTTTGCCAGGCAAAGTGGGCCACAGCGGGCTAGTGCTTTCAAAACTGTGTGTCCCAACTTGGAGGGAGTAGTGAGAAGTTTCATAGTAATGGTTCAAAGAGGGCGTGATCAGCTCATGGACATTCTTCTGATTGGTTGGTGGTGAGGTAAGTGGCAGTCAGCATCACCAACCTTCTGGTTCCAACCTGTCTGGGGTCTACATGCTTGTGGGCACCATACAGTGTTAACCATTAACTTCTCCCACCTGGTGGGGATTTCAGTATCTGCAAAACAGCTCAAAGATATTGTTGTGTGTATACCCTGATGGAGAACCAGGACCCTGCCTCAAGGCTGCACTATTGTTTCTCTTGACTGTTCCTCATCCCCTCCCTTCCCTAATTAACAACTGTTTGAACTTGTCCAGTTGGAACTCAGGGGAGGTCATGGAGGTTGAATGAAGCCTATTTCCTAATCAAATAAATGGAGGGCACAGGAAGGTTTTTGTGCCCAGGAGCCCCACAGGGTCCTGATTGGTATCTCTTCCAGCACATCAACAGTTCCCTCTCTGCTTCTGCACTAGCTGCCTTTCATCTTCTGGAGGGACTCAGTCCTCAAGGCTTCTCTGTTCTCTATCTTCACTCTCTCTCTAGGCTTATCTCATCTTCTCTGAGCCTTTAAATCCCATCTGTGCTCTGAAAAAAATCCTTAATTTGTATTTCCAGCCAGGACCACTCCCCTGAACTCCGACATGTGTATCCACCTGCTTTCCTTGCTGGCTTTCCTTGGATGTCTAACAGGCTTCTCAAACTGATCTCCATTCCAACCCTCCAAAAAGCAAACAAACCAAAAAATGAACACATACCACTTCTTCACAGTCTTTCCATCTTCGAAAAGGGAATTTTCTCAGAATAAAAGCTTGGTTTAGGGACTTCCCTGGGGGTCCAGTAGTTAAGACTCCGTGCTCCCAATGCAGGCACACAGGTTCCATCCCTGGTCAGGGAACTAAGGATCCTGCAGGCCACATGGCATGGCCAAAAAAAAGAAAAAAGCTTGGTATATATGATAGTAGTTCAGGCCACTGCCATCATCCATCTTGATTATTGTCTCCCTGTTTCTGTCCATTTCAATGCACCTGATATCAATACAATAGCAGTTCAATGTCAGCTCATTTCAGTCCTTTTCTCAAAACCTGTCAGTGGTCCTCATCTCATGGTAAAAGTCACAGTCTTGGTAATGGCCCACTAGCTGCATTGCATCTGGTCCCCGAGATAATCTCTTGGTCTCCTCCCTTACTCTTCTCCCTGGTTCACTTCTCACCAGCCACACACCCCTCCTTGCACTTGCTTAATAATCCAAGTAATTCCCTGCCTCAGAAGCTCTTCACTTGTAATCTTCTTTGTCTGGAATGCTCCTCCCCCAGGGGTCTTCATGATTCCCCACCTCACACCCATAAGATTTTGCCCCAAAGTCACCTTCACAGTGGGGAGAATTTCCCTGACTACCCTATTTAAAATAACAATTTTCCTACTGGGCCCTGAATTTCATATACCTACTTTCTGTCTTCCTTATTCTTTTCCATAGAACTTAATACCATCTGCCTGCCAGATATTTCACTTGTTTATCAGTTGTTGTTCTCTCATTAGGATGTGCATTCCAGGGGCAGGAGTTTTCAAAGTGTTATGTCCACATGGCGTCCCCATTGCCTAGAAAGAGATCTGATGTGTGGTGGGCTCTCAGTCATATTTGCTGAATGGATGAATGAACACATTTTCCTACATCATCTGTGAAAGGACCTATGTCCAAATTTGGAACTCATCCAGGATTTTATTGTGTTCTCTCTTTTCTGTTTTAAAGCTAGCTTTCTGATTTAAATAAGTTCCTCAAAGTGATACCACTTTTTCTTGTGTTGGTATCTTCGATTATTCTCTTTAATTGACTTTGAACACCTTGGTCTTTTTACCTTTAATAAATATCTGATGCAATAATCTGTTAGTGACTTTAGGATCTCGTGTTTGTTGGGGACATTTTTTTGGCGGGGCTTGGAATTACTGGGGCTTAGGAAAGTCAATTCCTGTGCGGAAGGACTTCCCCATTTCTGGTAAAATGATAAAGCACTCCTGACTTGGACAAACTTTGTCGAACAGAAAAATTCTGTAAGATTTCCCATTCTGCAGAATTTGGAGGAATTTGGTAGAAGTAGTTGGTTTCAGGCCCTTATCTTTCTTGCTCCTCCTTGCCTTCCCCTCATGCCTCAATGACCTCAAGCTTTTTGTGACCACATGGCATTACATTTTTAAATATTCCACCTGCAAAAGGTGACATGTTTAATTCTGTGCATCAAATTATATGACCAAATAGTGCTAGTTTACCTGAGTAATTGCAAGAGAAGCTATGGAGAAAGAAACCAGCATTTGTGCAGGTCAAGGATTGTGCTTTTTCATAGATCAACTTGTTTAATTCTTAACACAATCCATTATACAGACTAAGAAACTGAGATTTGGAGATATCGCATAACTTTCCCAAGATCTCATACATACATCTCGTACATAAGGGTGCTTGGGTTCAGAGATTTGTCTGTTTCTCAACCTCATATTCTCTTCAATGCATTACGCTGCCTTCTGTACTATCAGCTTGATATAATTTGCTATAAACTCTGAAATGCTTTTCAGGCAGTTTTCAGAAAGTAATCTGTGTATATACTCTATTTTTACAGTCACAGAGTTACGTAGCTATGTGAGAGAATAATAACTATCATTTATTGCACCAGGTCCTTTTCTAATCTTATGTAGACATTATCTCTAATCTTTACATCAACCCTAAAATTAGGACATTGTCGTCATTGTCATTTTGCAGAGAAGAAAACTGAAGCTCATAGAAGTAGGTTTCCTGATTTTAAAGATGCTGATGCCTGGGCTGCCACTGAGAACAATAAATCAGATTTTCACGTCTTTTACTCCCTTACCTTAGCCAGGTGTCTGCTCAAATGTCATCTCATCAGAGAGGCCCTCTCTAACCAAGTTATGTAGATAGTCCTACCTAGAGATAGTGTCGTCTTAGTCTGCTTAATTTTCTTTTAAAACTTATTACCGCCTATACATTGTGTATTTACTTATTTGTTGTCTGCTTTTCCCAGCTAAAATTCAAGCTGTGTGAGTTCAGGAAAGTTGTTTGTTCTCTGCTTTATCCGTTGTGCTTAAAACTGCAACACAGTAGATACACAATAAATACCAGTCAAATTAATGAGAAAAATTGTAGAGCTGAAAATGTAGCCGAAATTGGATTAATCTGGGTGAATTGGATACAGAGGGTAAAGGAATCTTTGAATAAAGGACAGTAAAAGAGAGAGGACCAGAACAGAATAGAACAGTCAGATAAGAAGCATTGAAAAAATGTGAGGATTTAGATTCTTCTGAAAACAGACCTTGTGAACATAGAAAGGAAGATTTTCCTCTTACACAACGTGATGGGGCTTCTGGAATAAGGTAATATATTTTTTATGTCAAAGAAGACTAATACAATTCTCAGCAACTATTGTTTAAGAAAAATAAGGTTTCAAACTAAAGGGGTATTCAGAATCTGAGATAAAACTTACTCTTGAATAAAAAATATACTATCTTGGGGATACTTAGAGGAAGAAGATTTTGGTTGTGGAGTTAATCTGAAGATGTGTAAACCACTAAAAAGTTGAAGGTATCTGTACTATTCCATACTCAAAATAAAAATTAAAAAGAAGACTGACAGGAAATTAGGGCACAGAGACAGTAAGTGGCTTGGTTAAGGTCACATAGTTTGTGAGTGGCAGAGCCGAGATGAGAAACCCTGGCAGATGGTTGCCAGGGCCCACATCCCTAACCACCAGGCTACCTGACCTTTTCAGACAACATTCTACTGCCATTGAGCCTTTAACTTTTTTGGAAATACTGTTACATACACCAATTTTCTATTTTCTTATCCCGCTGTCTTGCCACTGACATTGCTTGGCTCCTATTAAGCAACTGGATGACATGCAGCACACAGGAGCTTCCCTGCCTTGGCTCTCTAAGAATGAGAGTCATCAAGAGTTCTTTGAAGGATTAAGTGATTATTATTGCTTGATCATTTGGCAGTGGAAAATCAATGAGACTTTGGCAGGGGTAGCTTCTGGGAGAAGAGGAGTTTTAATTCTTATTAATAAGATTTAAGAAGAGCTGTTAGAATGGAGATTCATGTAGCATGGGGAGTATTAAGATCCAGGTCCTCTTTGATAGGGAGAGGTGCAATAGAGGCTCCATGTGCCGTTACTTAGGAGCTGAGGAATCCTGACTGTACTGGAAGCACTGGTGAGGAGTAGAAGAAATAAGAACATGAATGAAAGAGAAGAAAATAATTAAGAAATCAAAGTTCTTAAAAGGTGTCAGAGAATATGTTTCAGAAAACAATGGATAGTTTGGTATTTTAGAGGAATAAATGTTAAGGGGAAAAATATATAAGGAATCACAACTAATGATCCATCCATGCATCCAATCACATTCTACACATTTGGCAACTAAAGAGTGATGAAATGGAAACAATAAGTTGATCGGAAATGTCATTGCAGACATCCTGTGAATCATCGACTTTAACAAAATCAAAAAGACACTTTATTGGAAATAAAAATTTTAATAACATTACAATTAAATAGAAATGGATGCAATCCCACATACATTTTCTTTGTCTGGTCTTGTAGTCTGATATCAAACACGCAGTCCTCTCTATTTCTCATATTCAGTAATAAGAGAATTTACCGGTTGGGAGAAGAGATGCACAGATATGTATCCTTTTTAGAGGGGGATAACGACCCAACCATTATAGATATATATTTATGACTAATGGTAACACAGTCTCTGCTTACTGCATTTATAAGGTATATGTATGGTATGGACTATGTTGGAAACTTGTCCATGAAAATGGAGATTTCTCTTCTCATGAGCCCTGTCTAGTTGTGAAGAATCATTTAGGAACATGTAAAGGAATTGTGAAATTAACACACTGTGTAAGGCATGTAATAGTGATGCTAAAATCAAAGTTATCTCTGCTTGGTGCTACGAGCTTTGTCTGTCTTACAGACCCAAAGTGTGGTATTAAGTGAGTGTTTGTTGAAAGTTTGATTAAGGAAATGAAGTGATCTTTCCCCATCCAAGAATAAGCATTCATGTGTTCTGTGCCTTTCAGATTCATTTATATCCAAAAGCCTTTGTGTTGCTATTCTCAGCTCTGCTGCTCTGCCTTATTCTACCATTTCCTTGTGCTCATATATACCATTCTTTGCCTGCTATGACTGATGTGTTTCTTGGTTCCTCCTTCTTCATTGACACTGTAGAATTATGTTGCATTTCTTAGGTTGAGCTTGAGTTTATCCATGAAGAATTATTTCTTCTTGCCCTGACTGCAGTTTTTCCAGCAGAGCATATGACTTGGAAGGTATTTGGGAGTATCCAAGAAGTCTGTGGCTTCCTGTACTGTAGCAAGCATCCATTGTGTTAGAAGGGGCACATCTAGAGTCCAGGGCTTCTGTGTTGTTGATCTTCATTTCATTTCCATTCATATTTTTTTCTGAAGACTGCTTTTGGTTTTCTAGGTATTAGAGAACAATTATTGAGGCAGGCTATCTATGACTCATGGTATATATTCTGATTCCAACATGATTTTTTTTTTTTTTGCCATTTAGGAAGAATATCAGCTCCTTTCTTCTTCCTCTGAAGCTCATTTTGTGAAAGAACAGTAACTCTAACATGGAGCTAATCTGGGTTTGGTTGGAAGCCGGCCCCATAAGGGATGAGAAAAAAAGCTCATGAAGTACATAGCCTTATCTAACATGATAGAAACATGGGGATTTACATGGGAGAAGAAAACAGATGAAAAACAGTGCCTAGAGTTTTTCATGAGTCAGGAGAGAGAGAGAGAGAGAAAAAAAAATTGTCCTCATTAGGAGACAATTAAGTGTTTGCCGAATACCATGGGTCCAACGATACCACGGGTCCACGGGTCTCGACTTTTTGGCATTTTCTGAAGAGGAGGGCAGAAGGCAGAATAGCAGAGGTTAACAAAGCTGGTGGCTGGCTTTAGAATGGGTAGCTCATCTGGTCTCCATTTAGGAAAACTGCAATGAATGAGATTCAAAGGCTCATAGCTATGAACATTTTGTGAGGGGTGGTGGTTGGAGAAGTATAACATAGAAATGCGGAACACTCTGGAAATAAAACCACCATTCATCCCAGACATGGAAAGGTACTAGTCTGACAGAGCCTGTATCTTCCAGTGATATCCAGACTGTGGGCTGAGGATGGGTTTGCCATGGTTAAAATCAGTATTCCAAGACTTGTGTGTTTAAAATGGAAAAAAAGACTGGTGGTTGGAAACCTCATTTTTCTTTGTTACTGTTTTTGAAACATCAGGACATCAGCTTGTCTCTTGGGACTGTGCCCAGGAGGTCTAATTTTGCTGAAGGATCCAGTCAAGCCTTTGGAGTTAGTTTAGTATTCTAAATTAGTTATATTTTGATTTTACTTGGATTTGTGGAAAAACTAAAAAAGTCAACATATAAGAGAGGCAATTCCAGGTTCTTCCTACCTCCCATAAAATTGTATTTTGGTTGTTATGTTGAACACACAAAAGTAAAAAATATCCCTCTGAAAATGTTCACACAGCATGAGCAGTTCCTCTTTGAGAGCTCATATTCCCTTGGATGAATGGCATAATTTCATTCCTAGAAGCATAATAGGGATTCCCTTCTCCCATTCCGTGATTATAATGTTGGAATAAATCCTTGCCTCCACTGTCTCTCTAAAGTGTGTATACCTGGAATGAATACACTATAGATGCTTTTTACATCCTCAGAGGAGTGAAAGGAAATGGAGGTGGGGGAAGGCAAAACAGAATTAGAGATTCAAGCTAAAACCCAAATCAGTGAAGGCTGAAAATAGTGAATCAGAGAGTCTAGAGATTGTCTGGATCCAGGAAAGAGTTGGAAAATGGAGGTCAAAGTAGGGAAGTGAGTCAGAACCAAAATGACTTTGTACGTTGAATTGAACTAGAAGTGCAGAGAGTGTTCATCAAAGCAAGTGAACATAAATATACATGTATGGTTTACCAGGTAAGATGACCATGGGACCATGGAACCCTGCCTCACCTTATCGTGTTTTGACAGAGTAAGGACCAATGACTTTTGGTTGTGGTATGAGGAGACTGAGGGCTCAAGGCCATGCATCTGATAGTTATGCACTCTGTTATCAAGGGGTGGGAGCAGGGGGTTCTGAAATGCCCTAGAGGTTTGATTTTGGAAAGGATGCCTATGCTGCGAATCCTTGCACTTTCTGTAAATTACATCAGCGTTCCTTGGTCCATGCCATTCGGAAACATGTATTGCAAATTTAATTTGGTTAATTCACAAGTCTATTTTTTACCTGTTCAATTTAATACCGTTCAGATTTGCCAACAAGTGATACGCCAGTTTCCTACCAGACGACTCAAGGCAAAATGTGAATCATCAGCAGCTAAATGGCTTTTCTTGACATTGAATAAATTTCCTACTTCCTATTTAGCAATGATACATGTATATAACTGGCCTTAATAGGTAAATAAGGTCTTTCTACACTTTATTTAACTCAAGTCTTCACATAATTCTGCTCTGTTGTGGACTTTTTGTGTATGTTAGTATAGCTGGCTTTATACAAATATGCATACCTATAGCATGACATGAACACACATAGATTTACTCATAAAGTACCCATGGCTACGTAGAATAAAATGACATAAAATTATTAACTTACTGTTTCATTTAATTTTAATTGATCCTATGTATCTAAGATATAGAATCTTCAAGCATGTTTTATCTAAGCCTTTTAACAGCTTTTTGAAGTAGGTAATATTATTCCTATTTTCTAGTAGAAGAAACAGATTCTGAGAGGTTACAACATTTTCTGTAAAACTCCAAAGCCCATGTTCATTTCCATTGTCTCATGTGATTGCTTTCCATACTGTGTTTTTAGTCTCACTGACAACATGGATCACTTTGTTTTGCTCTTATAGTCCATAGATCTTGCATGTAAGAGTGAAATTTATTGCCGTCATACATTCATTGTAATCGCTGCCCTCCATTTATAATACCTGAGACTGAACCCAGTGAGGGAAATTTTGAAGGTAAAATTTGCATGCCATGTCTGTCTTCCAAAGAAATTTTCAATATGTATGGATAATACATATTAGGAATATATGCCTAAGAATAGCAAAACTTCTGAGTTCTTTTTTGATAACCACATCAAAGACAATTCTTGAGGTTTAGAAAGACAAAAATATTCCTTGGAAAAACAAAAGAAAATTAGCAAAAATTAGTCCAAACACAAATACCACAAGAAAAACTATATTCCCATAAGTATATGTTAATAAATTTAGCAACAAAAATATACAGTGCTCCATGATGTGACTCATTAAAAATGAATTTAACTAGATGGTGGCAGAATATGAGTGCATGCACAATAGTTACAGTAAATGTGCAAGTGTACTCTTTCTTTTAGACCAAGTATTAGGGAAGAAAATTGCATACTTGATGTCTGGCGGTTTCTAGAATGCTGTTTTTGTTTACGGGTTGGGCAAATGCCAGTGGTTTCAACAAAATAAGAATAGAAATCATACATTATTGTGAAGTTATTTTAGAACAACAGATGCAAGGCAGGTCATGGAACGTTTTTGTGACTGTTGGGCAGAGAAATAGAGCCAGACCCTATGAAATTCTTGAAGGATCGAGGGTGCAATTTTTATTTTGATATCAATAGAATTAATATTGTGAATGCCTCTCCTGATGCACATATTTTACAGAAATATCAGATTACTGGAATATTTTATCTGAATGGGTAATTGAAAACTGAATAAGTTTTTTCCAGATGGAAATGGAAGTTGTGTGTTTCAAAGAAGTTGGAACGATGCTAAAATCTATAAATCTTTTTTTTTCCCTTTTGACCTTTTTTTTTTTTAAGCGATATTCTCACAGAATTTGTGGGTGGCATTTTAACTTCATAAGAGTAGCTCTTTAATTCATTTTAACTATGCCTTGGTAAGACCTCCTGAGTATTTGGTAATATGTGCATATTTCATCATCATAAGCACCAAGGTAAAGTAGTTATAGGCTGTGGAAAGGGATGAGTCACAAAACTTATTTCCAAAAGTATGTTCCATTGATTTCCAACCCATGGTATGCATTTGAAAGGACCACCTTATGGGAAAATTTACAGAAGTTAAATGGATACGAGATGTTCACAACATGAAGGCCTTGGGTCATCAGAAGGTCTTCGTGTAGAGTTGAGATACCTCATGGTTATCTTATGGTCCAAACAATGTGTTACTGACCTGGTTGTTTATTGAGAAGCTATTGCCTAAGAGTGTTTAATTCATTTCTTGAGTAATCCATTTACTATAATCGTTGCCTTCCAGAGGAGAGACCTGAAGGTTAAAATGTAACATGAAATTTTTATCTTTCAAAGGAAATTCCAGATATGTGTGGTTATTACAATCTCTCTTATTTGTAACACAATATCTGAACCATTCTGTTGTCTTTCTTAACTCTACCCCAAAATACGACATTAAAAAATTTTATATGTGATGGTTTAATTTTCATTGTGGCCTCTAAGTGTTCCATGTATTTCCCGGCTGGGTTACCCCTGGTAAATGGACTTTTTTTTTTTCTTCTCCGGTATCTGCTTGTGTCTTTTTGGCTTAACTGTGGTCAAGGCGGTAAAGGGCAGTGTTGTGCTACCCAGTTGGTTTAGGTCAGGCCAAGGGTGTTCATGCCTTAATTCATTCCAGCCCATTTCCAAAACCACCAGAGTGATTGTTCTAAAACATAAATGTGAGTAAACCATTGACCTTATTACAGTTTTTCAAAAACCTTTAGGCAGTCCTTTCCACAGGGTATAAAAACTTCAGGATCTGGTTTATTGATCTAGGCTTATCTCTGGTGTCCCGAAGAATTAGCCTTGACCATGCTGAGATAACACTGCCATTAAAAGTACCTTCCCGGGGCTTCCCTGGTGGCGCAGTGGTTGAGAGTCTGCCTGCCGATGCAGGGGACATGGGTTCGTGCCCCGGTCCGGGAAGATCCCGCATGCCATGGAGCGGCTGGGCCCGTGAGCCATGGCTGCTGAGCCTGCGTGTCTGGAGCCTGTGCTCCACAATGGGAGAGACCACAACAGTGAGAGGCCCACGTTCCGCAAAAAAAAAAAAAGTACCTTCCCTATGCCACAGGGACCTGAGAGAACTTAGCAATCTCCACCAATTTCTTCTCCTTCTGGGGTTACTTTCAGTGAGAGATGCCCACAAGAGGTGTGATTGGGTCCTGATTTGCTACCAAACTTATGGAGTTCTTTCACTTGATGACAGGATTCTCCCCTTACCAAGGTCACGTATGCCATCAAATTTGCTGAGCCTGGATGGGTTCTAGTACCAGCCACAGTGGACCTGCAGCCATCCCTCCCCTCTGACACTCACACTCACTAGTGGAATCTGGTCAACCTTCCAGGCACTTGTCCATATGATACATTCTCTCTCAGGGATGCTATTATCCCTGTTCAGGATTTTGACTTCCCTTTAGAAAGTCAGGTAAGTATAAAATCCCAACTGTAAATATGGTTCAGGTTGCTTTATGTACTCAGAAGCTCATCAGCCACCATGTAAATTAGTGGATGCAGAACAGTATACATGGAGAAAGGGGTGTACCTGGCACCACATGCCTAGCTCCCTTGTATCACACAACACATTACATTAAAATTACTAATTGCTCATGAAATCACTGCCAAGACCAATATTATGAAATTTTTCCTTGTTTTCCTGTAGGAATTTTCCAGTTTCAGGCCTTATGTTTAATCCACGTTGAGTTGATTTTCCTGAGTATGGTGTAAGATAAGTGTGAAATTTCATTCTTTTGCATGTGGATATCCTGTTTTCCCAACTCCATTTTTTTTTTTTTTTTTTTTTTTTGCGGTATGCGGGCCTCTCACTGTTGTGGCCTCTCCCGCCGCGGAGCACAGGCTCCGGACGCGCAGGCCCAGCGGCCACGGCTCACGGGCCCAACCTCTCCACGGCACGCGGGATCCTCCCGGACTGGGGCACGAACCCACATCCCCTGCATCGGCAGATGGACCCTCAACCACTGCGCCACCAGGGAAGCCCCCCAACTCCATTTCTTGAAGAGACTATCCTCTCCTCATTGTATATTCTTGGCTCCCTTGTTGAGGATCAATTGACTGAATATGTGTGGATTTATTTTTGGGCTCTCTATTTTGTCCGATTGGTATATAGTATGTTTGTCTTTATGGTAGTACCAAACTGTTCTAATTACTGTAACTTTGTAGTATGTTTTGAAATTAGGAAGTGCAATGTCTCTAGCTATACCAAAGCACAGGCAACAGAAGGGAAAATAGACAAATGGGAATACATCAAGCTAAAAAGCTTTTGCATATCAAAGGAAACTCTCAACTGAATAAAAAGGCAACTGATAGAATGGGAGAAAATATTTGCAAACCATATGTCGGATAAAGGGTTACTTTCCAAAATATATAAGGAACCCTTACAACTCAATGGAAAACAAACAGATAACTTGGTGAAAAAAATGGGCTAAGGGCTTGAATAGACATTTTTCCAAAGAAGACATGCAAGTGGCCAGCAAGTATATGAAAAGATGCTCAATGTCACTAATCACCAGAGAAACACAAATAAAAACTACAATGAGATATCACTTCATGCCTTTTAGTACTGTTATTATATATAAAGACTTACTGTCTTTATATATACATAGACAGCAAGAGTTGGCGAGGATGTGAAGAAATTGGAACCCTTATACATTGTTTGAAATGCAATGATGTAGCTCCTAAGGAAAACAGTATGGAGGTTCCTCAAAAAATTAAAAATAGAACTACTATATGATTCAGCAGTCCAACTTCTGCTTATTTATCCAACAGAAATTAAATCAGAATCTTAAAGCGATATTAGCACTTCCATGTTCATTGCAGCGCTACTGATGATAGCCAAATGTGGAAACAACCTAAATGTCCATCAGCAGATGAATGGATAAAGAAACTGTGGTATGTACATACAATGGAATATGGAATATTATTTTAAAAAGAAGGAAGCCCTGTAATATATGACAACATGGATGAACTTTGAGAACATTATGCTAAGTTGAATAAGTCAGTCACAGAAATACGAATACTGCATAATTCCACATATATGAGATATTTAAAAGAGTCAAACTCAAAGAAGAGAGAGTAGAATGGTGGTTTTCAGGGCCTGGTGGATTGGGAAATGAAGAGATATTAATCAAAGTGGACAAATTTCTGTTGTGCAAGATGAATAAATTCTAGAGATCTACTGTACAACATTGTACCTATGGTTAACAATACTGTATTGTACACTTAAAAATTTGAGAAGATGGTAGATTTCATGTTAAGTGTTCTTACCACAATAAAATTTAAACCCCCCCAAAACCCCCAAAATGTCTGTTGTCTTTCTCTTCCTCAAAGATGTAGTCTTTGAGAGCAGGAAGTGTGTGCAATTCATTTTTGTATTCCTGGGGTTTAGCACAGCCCATGGCACAACAGTAATTGTCTGTGGAGGGTAACATACAGAGGAGTTGAGCTGCATCAGTAGATAAAGATGGAAGCTCTTAAAGGGGAGCTGTCAAGGTGGAGGGAGAGTTCTTTGTGCCTCTGAGAATGATGCTTCAAGACATTTATTTTCTGGTTCATTTCTCAGAACAAAGTGAAGAAATAATTTCTGGTGTATAGACCCATTCTTAGTGGTCAGAGTGTGCATAAAAGTTTAGTATTTTTATTCCCACTCTTTGTACTGGACCTGTTCAGTGGCAATAAGCAAGGACATCCTTGGAAATGGTGTTTGCCTATGAATCTTCTATTAGTGCCTGTTTCTTTTGGCCATATTATAAGAAAATGGGCATGACTGAATTTATCAAATCTCTGTAAGCTGACCAATCTCTGTTTGGTGTATATTGGATCATGAGGGATTCATGTGTTACGCAATGAACATAGAATAAAGATACTTTAAAAAGTACTAGTTATGTTAACGTCAGAGATGAGCAAACTGGAAACAATAAATGCACGTACTCTGTGCCTTTGTCTTCATGTAAGAATTGGATTGTCAATAATCTTAATGAAAATAAAAGTACAGTACACTGAAAATCAGTTGACAGAAACATAAATAATGCCATAATTACAAATAAATGTTAAAAAATAAGTTTAATTTTTTAAACATATAGGTCAGGTTACATATGGAAAAACATAAACAAATAGACTTCATTGCTTCACTGGCTATAATTATTTCCAGTCAATTAGCTTATAAATTCCAGATTCTTTTTTATTTTACAGCATTATATGATGTGAATAAATACCTGTTTTTTTGCAGAAGGAAAAGAGTACATTGTGTGTATTGGTGTAAAGATATAAGCATCTCTCTGTAATTTGTCTGTGTGCTGTTTTTTGCTAGCCATATAATTTAGCTTTGATAAATAACACATGAGAGAGTTGGCCCTGCTGGCTGACCACCTCCAAAGAAGATGCCTAAAAGACTCTCTATAATATTTGCATAGGAGTTGGGTCAGTGACCACAAGACAATGGCCACTCCAGAGTAAATATACAAGCAGAAGGCCAGTGGTGGTCACAGTCAGTAGAGAAAAGGCAAGTCAAACTATAGATGAGAGAGACTAAAATAGAACAGTGAGTAGGGAGCCCCAGTCAGCTTCTAGAATCAGAGCTTCAGAAGGGAGAGAGTGGTCCACCTACTGAGCTTGCTTTATTTACCACCAGAAACCATTTTCTTCATTTCTGATTTAAAACTGTGTTAAAGTTATAATGTAAAAAAGAACAAGGAGTTAGCCCTGCGCTCAAAGCTTTGTTTTCCTAATTTTCTAAGTTTTCTTTGGCTTTGGAGCTATCATTTAATTTCCTCATCAGCAAAAATGGACTAATAATTCTAATTTAGGTAACAACTCTAAATTTTAGAGTTGAAAGATAAAATCAGGTCATGTAGGTGAAAATACCCAGCATGGTAGCTGGAGTGTCCACCACTGTTTTCTTGCCTCCATCCATTCATGCATGTGTCTTTCTATATCTTCATTGCATGACCATTTGCACCAGGTTGATTCCAAACTACACAACTGATGCTCTTGATTCTGAGATTCCAAACTACACAACTCTACAGGGATACAGTTTCCACTCAAATCTCCTAATTCTCATTGTTGTGAATACCAAGCCTCTACAAGATAATTCATATTTTTCAGCCAGACACATATATGCAGCATCCCAAACATGATCACAAACTCCTGCCTCCTAAATCTTTGCATATGACACCTGATCCATTTCCATGGTCCTCCTCACTCTTCTCTTTGACTTTTTCTAACTTTTCATTGAAAACTCATTCCTAATCTCCACTCTTTTATGGGGTCTTTTCAGACTAATTCTACCTAATTCAGTTACTGTTGTCATTTTGACAACTACCTAGAAATTTGTACATCGTTGTGTGCAACTCTAAACAGCAATGCATGTCTAACATGTTTTTGGCCATTTGAAATGTTTTCATATTACATTTTATGTGGTGATGTAAAATATTTTTTTCTTTGGACTCCCAAGTCCTAATAGCTACTCTCAAATCAATGGGTATTTCAAAAGGATGATTGGTCATCCATTGATCTTCCTCCACCCTGATCTTTATTTTCATCGTGAGATATTTCTTCATACTCTTAATTTAGAGTAGTTTCAGTGCTTTCACCTTACTGTCCAAACATCCACCTCTATTCATCAACATATTTTGCCTCAGTGCTATCTCCAGTCTTTACCTGAAGCCCATGGCTTGAATTTAGCTTCCAACACAGAATCCTCAGCAGTTCTTGGTCTTGTCGATCATTGTGGTACAATAAATGGCCTACCATCAGTTAATTTTTTTTACATGTGAAATATTTAATGATAAATTTTAATTCAAAATGATGGCATAGAGTGATCTACTTATTAAAAATAATGTCAGTTCTTAAGCCTCTAGCTTCACATTCCAAGTATATATATGATGAGATATAACTTGTGATGGCCAACTTAACGGTTTGGAATAAAAGTCACAATTTAAGAAGACAAAAACTGTATAACTATGCCTTGTGACATATTAGAATTTACTACTTATAAGTAGTAAACATGCCTTTCCATTATCTAGGTCAAAGTACATAGGATAGTTTATTAAATCAGAAAAAAATTCCTCATATAAAGCCCACTGTTGTATTCATTGATATAGAGAATCTGTTTATAAGCCATCATTTCTGACATGATCTCCAAAAGAATTAAAGGAGGATCCAGTGAACACTGAAATTGTTTTGTGTTTGAAACATGTGATGTGATGGAAACTAATAAAAATCTGATGGGCTTCAACAGAAGAAATGTGGGATTCCTAATACTTAAAAGCTCCTAAAAGAGAGATGAGGGAGTGTAAAGCAATTATACTCCAATAAAGATGTTAAAAAAAAAAAAAAAGAGATGAAGGAGGAAAAATAAGAAGAGTTTATGTAAATCCATGGAGTTGGTCAACAGAAGCACGGTCACAGTGGCTGGAATATATGATGAAGCAAACACAGGGCCAGTCTCTCCCAGGAAACACATGCACAGCCATCAAAAGGCAGAATTTGCCTTTTAAGCAAATGTGACAACAGGCAGAACAAACAAGGAACTGACAGCTAATTAAGAAACCTCTTGGGTAAAGCTTTTTGGAATGTTCAGATACCTGAATTATTCTCTAAGCAAACCCATAAGAAATTAGGAGGCAAAAAATTAGGAAGGAAAAGGAAAGTCAACTTATTTTTAGCAATAAAAGTATAGTTAAAATGTTTCCTAAATTCCGCTTTTCATATTTACTTTATACACATCTAGGTGATTCATCTGAGGAAAACAGATTTAATCTAATATTATTGCAATGGAACATTCTATTATCTGGCAATGTCATTTTAAAAACATATATAGTGAATTACATTAGGCTACATTCAATATCATCTGAAACTCAGTTCCATGAAATTAATTTGACTTTTTCAAACTGGTCAGAATACATAGCAACAGCAATATGTGTTTCCTTTTATTATCATGAACTTTTTACATAGCAGGCCTCCCATTTGCTTGGCTTTGAAAGGATGCATAAGCAAGATACAAAGCAGCCAGGGCCTCATTTTTGTCCCCTTAAATTTCTTTATGCCTTGGAAGTTGTTGGTTGATTTAAGACCTGAAGTTGGTCTGTGAGAGCCAATTCTGGCTCATTCATAGTCTGGGACATGATTTACCTCCTGACCCTTTGTCTCCCCCAGAGCCTAACATGCCTTGGCTTCCTACACTTTTGTGATTCAAACCAGACAACTTGGGTATGAACATCTGACTCAGAAAATTGCTTAATTAACACAAAAGTGCTGGTAAAATTGACCAATGCTGCTTTTCTGAGTATTTTCAACATATTGAATTCATCTTGTACATGTTTTTAGCAGCTTGAGCTTGGGGCATATACAGTTCTCCATTCTTCCCTTCCATACTACTGCTTAGGCAAAACCCCTTTGGCACTATCTTTCATTCTTCCCAAGGAAGGGTGACGTCATGTGTAAGGTCTCGTTGGTTAGGGCTACTTATAGGATGTTAACTTTTATACTTTCCTCCTGATATTTTCTTTTTACTAAGGGCTGAACATTATCTACACAGCTCCCCTATTACTCCTTTTCTCTTTCTGATTTCTTGTTCTGTGACTTCATTCCTTCTCATTCTCCCATTGCTACTTGATTGGTAAGTTCACTCCTTTTGACTTATTCATATGTCTTCCTAGACTTGTATGTCTTCCTAGACTTATTCATATGTCTTCCTATACACCAAGATTAGGTGGTACAATGGTGAACAAGACATACACCTGTTACTCTCAAGGAGTTTACAGTCTTATAAGGGAGAGATAAAGGTAGACAGGAAATTACAGATGTGGTAAGTACCACAGTTGTAAATACAGGGTAGGAACACATATGCCTGGCTGCAAGAATTAGCAAAAACCAATGCCATTGCTTTGTGTGAGAAAATAAAGTGAGTCAATAAGATTACTTCTCTCAAGAATTTGAACCAGGAATACTGAATTAGCCAATTAGCAGTAGGAATTTAATCAGAAAGGTCGTGAAAGAAGAATAATTCAGGCTTATCGTGAGGTAGCAGAAAATGTAAGAAACAAAGGACACTAGTGAGTGAGGAAAATTAGAACGGGCACCACAAAAAGAGAATCAGAGCACAAGAGACCATGCATCTCCTGCTAAGAGTTGTAATTGCTGGAAGGACTGTGGTGATGGTGGATGCATGGGAAGGGAAGAGCCTTAGCAGTCGTGCATCTTGAAATTGTAATCTTTGAAGATATATTGATTCCGTGTTTCAGAGGATGAAGTCGGAGATAAAAGAACATAGCAGTTATCAGCATTGCATCTACAATGATATGGCTATATCATGTGACCCTTGGCAAACTGACTGACTGTTCTAATACTTATGCTCTCCTATATAACCTGGAGGAAATAATAATGCGAACTGTTAATGTTATTTTAAGGATTAGATGAGATACTACATGTAAAGTGCTTAGCATAGTTCCTTGTGCATCATACATTCTAAAAAAATTACCTGTTATTATTTTATTCTGCCTCAACATACTAAAAAGTATTTAAATCGGTGTTTTTCAAATTGTGGATTGCAGTCATGAGGGCATAAAATAATAAATTTAGCAATTAAAAGAAAGAAGTAAAATACAGTATATGAGAAGCATTTTCTATAGTAAAGGTATTATTTGCAAAAAAATTTTTCAGCCACATGCCACACATGCGTGTGTGTATTGTATTGTGTGTGTGTGTGTGTGTTTGTACAGGATCATGCTCATAAATAAATAGAGACCACTGCACTCTATGAATGCCAGATGGATAATAGATTGGATTATGATTTATACAATTAATTGGTTTGCCAAGTCTAGCTCTGAGAATGGGATGCCAGTCTATCCATTAGTGAAACCAAGGCCATGTGCAGAGTTGCTACAGACTTCAGTGTTTGCATGTGTATGCCTGAGTGCAAATAACAGTGGTCAATAACTTTGCACCTCCTGGTATAAGGGTTTTGGGATCTCAAAGCTTGCAATTCCTTCAGTCTTAGAGAATTTTAATATCTTTGCTGGGATCCCTACTATGCGGACACTCTTCCCTATCCTTAGGATAAAGAATGATAGATTTATTAAAAAGTGTCTATTCCTGCTCTTCTATAATCACATGTAACAACACAGAGGGCATCAGTAGTGAAACCCTAAAGTTCTAAATCAAGCACATCATTGATTTATCAGAGTGAAATACAGACATATGCAGATATGAATTACTCAAATAAAAGATTATCCAAGTACTCAACTCAGAAAGATAGTTGGGAAAGCACCCTAGTCACATAGCCTGTAAGTAAAAACAGAGATCCTGAGATAAAGATAGGAAATGTGTGAATTGTGAAGAACATATACTTTAAAGGGTGCCTAAGAATGTATACCTTAAAGGATAGATAAAATTTCATGGAATAAAAGTGATAATACTGCAAGAAGAAGCTTAATTATAGTCTGGAATCATCAGTACTAAAAAACATTAGGAAAACCTAGGAGTAGAGGCGCTTGGAAAGGCGGGTAAATAAAAGTATTATAAACGTCTCATCATGTTGGGTTGGAGATATGGGAAAGCATTTCGACCACTGGAAGAAAGATACCTTTGCTGGAGATGTAAGGTTGGCTGTAGTTAGCATATGGATGGTAATTGAGCCAATATACACGGCTTTCCTCTCATAGGTAGGATACCCTTACTCTTCCATTTTTCCTTCTACTTTACCAGCAGTCCTTTGGATCTCTTTTGTTCTCTAACTATTGATACATTCACAGTCTTCTTGATTTCACCTAATCTCATTACATTAAAAAACATACACTGAAAACTCTGACACTTGTATATCCTCCTCTGCCTACTGCCCTGAACTCCAAATTCTCAGCCCTTCCCCCGCCCCTCATCTGCTCCACCCACAGACTTCCCTAACGCAATTACCAGGAACTCTATCATTCTGGTTGCTCAGGCCAAAAATCTTAGTCATCTGGACTGTCTTCTATTACAACCCACCTCCAATCTAACAGTAAACCTAGATTGGTCCATCTTCAAAATACGTACAAAATACAACCAGTTGTTACATATACATTCCTTCACTCTCATCTGCATTCCTTCAGTAGCCTCCTAACTGGTCTCGCGTTTTGTTCGCGTGTCCCTTATTCTCAACATGGCAGTCAGAATAATCCTTTTAAAACTTAGGTCAGATCATATAACTTCACATAAAACCCTCCAGTGGTTATTCACATCAACAAGAGTAAAAGCCAGATTTTTTAGTGGCTATACTACCCTACGTATTATGCTCTTTTTAAACTATTAGAATGTATCATCTATAACTCTGTCCTTTGCTCTCCAACACCCACTTCCTGGAAGTTTCCACCTATAGATGTTTTGATGGCTCAAATATTCCCTCATCCCTTTCAGATCTTTTCACAAATGCTACCCTCCCAGTGGCTGACTTTGACCACACTACTTAAAATTGCATTTCTGTGATCCCAATCCTCCTTTCTTGCTTCATTTTTCTTCACTAGAGTTATTACCACTTCTTCACTAGGTTACAGGGAGTCCTGTAACCTCAACTAGAATGAAAGCACCAGGGATTTTTTTGTTGGTTTTGCTCCCCACTGTATCCTTAGTTCTTAGCATAGAGCAGTGCCTGGCACATAGAAGGAACTCACAAAATAATTCTTGAATGAGTGATAGCAAGTTAAAGATTAATATCTGTGTAGAAAAGGAGTTCTTGCAAATTCATGATAAGAAGACAACTCAATAGAAAAAGGAACAAAGAATATTATTCCAATACTACTAAAGCTCTGATCCCATTCAGGACGTGCTGGATCCAGCTGAAGAGCTGCACCTTCCCCTGAAGCTGGAGTGTCCTTGTGATGTGGTCTTGGCCAAGGAGGCATAAGCATAGATTGCTATGTGGGCTTCTTAAAAAGTGCTTTTGCCTACTGCACTTCACTTTCTTCTCTGATTAACTGGAGCTCTGCAGCCACCTGTGAGCCTGGGGATGAGTTCATTTCCCAAGGAGGGATGAGGAGAGAACTCAAAGCAGCTCAGGTCCCTTATGGTCTTAGAGATTCACTGCACCAGGGCTGGACTGCTCACCTCTGCACTTATTTTTATATGAAGGAAAAATAAATCCTTGCTACATTACTGTTATTTGGGCTTTCTGTTAAAGGCAGCCCAATTTAATCCCTAACTGATACAAACATGAATAAATAATTCATTAAAGAACATACCTAAATGAGAAATAAATATTTGACAAGAAGTTCTATCACTTTAATATTCACTAAAAAGTGAAATTAAAGGAACAGAACATATCACTTTATACCCATCACAGACGCAAAAAATTAAAGCAAAAATAGCACAAGATTAAGGGCTATGAAACCAGATACCCTGGGTTTAAATCCCTGTTTTTCCATTGACAAACTGTGTATCCTTGGGGAAATTCCTTAACCCCACAGAGTCTCTATTTAATGAACTAATAAATTTAGAAAGCTTAGAATTATGCCTGGAATATACTTTTTTTTTTTTTTTTTTTTTTGCGGTATGCGGGCCTCTCACTGTTGTGTCCTCTCCCATTGTGGAACGCAGGCTCCGGACACGCAGGCTCAGCGGCCATGGCTCACGGGCCCAGCCGCTCCGCGGCATGTGGGATCTTCCCAGACCAGGGCACGAACCCGTATCGGCAGGCGGACTCTCAACCACTGCGCCACCAGGGAAGCCCTGGACTATACTATTTTAAGTATTTCTATCTAAATCTCTACTCAGGAGGGGCTTCAAAATAAAGGGCATTGTAACACATTTCTGATAAATCAGAACAATTTGAAATATCAATCTGGTGATGACATCTTTAAAAATAAAAATATGCATATAGAACCTCCAAACCAGCATTACCATTCCTAGAAATCTATTCCATAGGAATAAAAGACCCAATGTGTAAGGGTATATGTACAAGGGTAATTACTTTGTAGCGGTATTTGAGGCAGCAAGAAACAAATGGGCTGGCCCTGCCCCAAACACCCAAACTGGAAATAAAGTGAATGCCTATCACTAGAGAGGTGCTGGATAACTTGTGCTACATTTTTATGATGAGATACTATGCCGCCATTAGAAAGTAAATTTGATGTATGTATATCAGTTAACTTGAAGAAATTTTTGCTATGTACTATTGTGTGGGGGTGAGAAGGTTTCAAAACACCTGTATAATATACACATGTATCTTTGTAAGCAATTACATGAACATGAAGACTTGTAAGAAGGGTTCAGACCAGGTAACATCACCTACCACAGTGGGGTGTGTTGTCATTTTAGAGGAGTGGGAGAGGAAAGAAGAAAACTAAACTGCATTTAAACAAGATGATCATAATGGAATATGATATCATGTATGTGAAATTATAGATCTGAGCATACTCAGCCATGTAAACTGAAGCATGAAAAGGTGTTTCCAAAATGTTAGTGGTGGCCAACTCAGGGGGTAGGGTTTCAGGTTATTTTTACCTTTTTCTTTATTCTTTATTTGTTGTCTGCTTAAAAAAATACTGTGTATTTTATATAATCAAAAACAGTTTTATCAATGAAAAATTAAAAAACAAAAAATACCTAGGAATAAACCTACCCAAGGAGGTAAATGACCTGTACTCAGAAAACTATAAGACACTGATGAAAGATATCAAAGCTGACACAAACAGATGGAGAGATATACCATGTTCTTGGATTGGAAGAATCAATATTGTGAAAATGACTATACTACCCAAAGCAATCTACAGATTCAATGCAATTCCTGTCAAATTACCAATGGGATTTTTTACAGAACTAGAACAAAAAATCTTAAAATTTGTATGGAGACACAGAAGACCTTGACTAGCCAAAGCAATCTTGAGGGAAAAAAGCAGAGCTGGAGGAATCAGACTCCCTGACTTCAAACTATACTACAAAGCTACAGTCATCAAGACAATATGGTAGTGACACAAAAACAGAAATATAGATCAATGGAACAGGATAGAAAGCCCAGAGATAAACCCATGCACCTATGGTCAACTAATCTATGACAAAGGAGGCAAGGATATACAATGGAGTAAAAACAGTCTCTTCAATAAGTGATGCTGGGAAAACTGGACAGCTACATGAAAAAGAATGAAATTAGAACATTCCCTAACACCATACAGAGAAGTAAACTCAATGGATTAAAGACCTAAACAGAAGACTGGACACTATAAAACTCCTAGAGGAAAACATAGGAAGAACACTCTTTGACATAAATCACAGCATAATCTTTTTTTGATTCACTTCCTAGAGTAATGGAAATAAAAACAAAAATAAACAAATGGGACCTAATGAAACTTAAAAGCTTTTGAACAGCAAAGGAGACCATAAACAAGACAAAAAGACAACTCATAATGGGAGAAAATATTTGCAAATGAATCAATGAACAAAGAACTAATCTCCAAAATATATAAACGGCTCATGCAGCTCAATATTAAAAAAACAAAAAACCCAATCAAAAAATGGGCAGAAGACCTAAATAGACATATCTCCAAAGAACACATACAAATGGCCAAGAGGACATGAAAAGCTGCTCAACATCACTAATTATTAGAGAAATGCAAATCAAAACTACAATGAGGTATCACCTCACGCCAGTTAGAATGGGCATCATCAGAAAATCTACAAACAACAAATGCTGGAGAGGGTGTGGAGAAAAGGGAACCCTCTTGCGCTGTTGGTGGGAATGTAAATTGATACAGCCACTATGCAGAACAGTATGGAGGTTCCTTAAAAAACTAAAAATAGACCCAACAATCCCACTACTGGGCATATACCCAGAGAAAACATGCACATAACTTTGAACATAATTCAAAACGACACATGCACCCCAATATTCATTGCAGCACTATTTACAATAGCCAGGTCATGGAAGCAACCTAAATGCCCATTGACAGACAAATGGATAAAGAAGATGTGATATATATATATATACAACGGGATATTACTCAGCCATAAAAAGGAATGAAATTGGGTCATTTGCAGAGATGTGGATGGACCTAGAGACTGCCATACAGAGTGAAGTAAGTCAGAAAGAGAAAAACAAATATCATATATTAACATATATATGTGGAATCTAGAAAAATGGTACAGATGAACCAGTTTGCAAGGCAGAAATAGAGACACAGATGTGGAGAACAAACGTATGGACAACAAGGGGGGAAAGCAGGGGGTGATGGTCATGGTGCTGGTGGGATGAATTGTGAGATTGGGATTGACATGTATACACTAATATGTATAAAATAGATAACTAATAAGAACCTGCTGTATAAAAACAAATTCAAAAAAATACAAACACAAAAACAAAAAAAAAATTAGAAAAATGTAGCTGAATGTGTCTATAAGGCAGAGCAAATTCACATTTGAACTAATATTAAAAGAAAAAAATAAATATCCTTGGCCCTCAAAAAAAAAAATGGGAAGTAAGGCAGTCAAGAGGTAGCTTGTACAGACTTTTTTTTTTTGATTCTTGGCTACAAAAGAAACAGAAGTGATGTGGAAGCTAGAGTTGAAGGTGTCATTGGGAGTTTGGTTAAAATGCAATCACCAGCATGAATTTGATGCTCAGGGTAATGACTTTGCAGAGGTGGAGAATTTGAAGATTCAGATGATAGAGGAAATAACTGAAAGAGGAAAATTCTGGAAAAGGTAAGAAGGTATGAGAGGGTGGGATCCAGAACAAATGTGGAGGCCCTGGACTTTGGCAAGAGGAAGGACACATCCTCAATCATGAGGGTCTGGAAGCAGTGGAGAGAGGGGAGGAGGAGGGTAAGGTGCAGGGAGAAAGAAGAGACAGGAAGATTTGTAGTTGGAAAGATGGGGGAGTTCCCAGCTGATGGCTTCTATCTTCTCATGCATGATGTTTGAGAGGTCTGGAACTTGTTGGAAGTGGCCCAGAAGGAAATGTGATGACAGCATCAGTGGTCATAGGGGAGAGAGTGAGCTCACTAGAGAAACGAAGAACTGCCTGGCAGAGAGCAACCCCCTGTATACTGTGTGTCCCCTGTTTCCTGGACTCTGCCTTTATGTTCTGGCTATGCTGGACCAACAAAAGGTATCAGGATCTGCTCCAAGTGGTGGGAAGTGTGAATCCATTTTGGATGTGAGCGAAAACAAGGATTCCTCCATAGTGCAGAAACATGGATACCACAGCACTTCCTATGTAATGGTTTAGCACCAACATACTATGGTATGTGCTACAGTAGAAGCCCTCAGGAAGTAGAAGCAAACATGGTTACTGTTACAGGGAAAAAAAACCCCACAACTGAGAAATATTTATTGAACACCTTTATTTTTTATATGTAGAACTGTGGGAAATAAAAACTTTTAAGATACACAACTCTGCTCATCAAAAATCACATGAGAACACACTACTATATATAAAATAGATAAACAACAAGGATCTACTGTATAGCACAGGGAACTATATCCCAAATCTTGTAATAACCTATAATGGAAAAGAATCTGAAAAAGAATAGACATATATATTATAACTGAATCACCTTGTTGTACACCTGAATCATTGTAAATCAACTATACTTCAACAAAAGAATAAAATAATAATAAAAATTTTTTAAAATTATATGAGACAATTAGAAAATAATCAGGTGGAGAAATAACTTGACTCATTTGAGATTACTTTTTTCATTATACCTCTGATTCCAAGGGGGAAGCAGTAATGGTACAAGTCTAGGGTAGGAGTGGTTAAAAGAAATCTGTCATGCAGCCTTATCCTAGAATATAAGACAATTGTTGAGTCTGCATCTATGTTCTATGTGCTTTGCTGATTCTCATCCACATAAAGTTATAAAGACTTAGATCTGAGTTCAAGAAGGGACGTAACTGGTTTCTTCGAACCTACTGGAAAGGGCTATTCACCTGGCTTATCCTATACCTCTAATGTGTTACATCTCCAAAGAAGGCCAGATATTTTTCTTCCTAGTAATTGTCTACCTTGTTCTGCTAATACAAGTTTTTCTTTTGTCTCTTCACACTATACCATACCCAAAGTGTTTTTTATTGTATTACACAAATTTTATTTTCTCTCAGTGTTAAATATGTGTGCTTCTGCTATAGTTGCCCAAACCAGGAGTGTGCTAGTATCATCTCTCTCTTTCTAGTAGATAGTTCTTTAACCGTAGAAAACTCTTCATTTTCAGCTTCCCAGAGACTCTAACAAGGGTCTATTCTGCTTTCTGAACCTTTCTGGGTTGTAACAATGTGCGCCATATGGCCTCAACAAACACTTCTTTGCAAAGCCTAATTTTTTTTGCAGCCGGCTTTCCCTTTTGAATGTATGTACTTGATGTGATTTTGCATATGCTTCTTTTATATAATGATCCAGATTCTTTGCTCTTCTGTTACATTCTTTCACCATCGCTTCAAGGTCTGTAGCGTAAGCAAAATATGACAGTGTCACCTACATATTTGAGGTGTCTCTGGTCCTTGAGTCCTTTTTCTTTATCTGTAGAAACCTTGAAAGTTTTCTCAAGGAAGGAGGTGAAGAGTCTTAGTGAGATACCACCTATTAATTCTACACTACAAGCTGACCTTTACCACCCAATTTTCGAGTTAAATGTGACTGTATCATTTGAGAAAATATGTTTGGGGCACTTACCATGTGAGTCTTCTATTGCTTCTCTTGCAAGCCTTCCAACAAAGCATCAGTTCCCATTAAGTCAAAAATTTTTTCCGAGTCCCACAAAAGCCATACAAAGTGACTTGTTTATTGTCTTTTGTTCAGCCTGCTCTGCAGTTTGAAAGGAAATAAAAAATAATGCCCAATTTAACTACCCATACATGCTGGGTTACATCAATTGTTACATGTTGTTTATTGTCTATAAAAGAGGTGTATCTCTAATTGAACTTTTGGGCCACAGATAATATTAATCAAATGATTATTTAAGAAGCAACAATCTTAAATGAAGAAATGTCGACTAAGGGAATGGCCATACTTTCAAATTGATTCGACCAACGCTGTCACCCAACTCAAAGTGCAAGCATGGCAAAACAGAAAATAATAAGTAGAAGCTAGGTAAGTATCAGGAACACTATACAGACCCACAAAATGTAGGTACAGCTCATATCCAGGCAGACTCTGCATACACAGTCTCATACATTTAAGTTCAGAGTTTCCCTCTGGGTGAGAGGATATGCTCAGAGCTGCCTTTACCATATCTTTTGTTCCCTCCCTCCCTCTGTCTTTCCTTCCTCCCTTCCTTCCTGCCTACGCTTCTCCCACTTTTCCTTCTTTCCTTCCTTACTGCCTTCCTTCCATCTTGGTAAGGATTGTGTATGAAATAGGATTCTATAACAAAAATCTGTGTATGGGTGGTTCAAAATGCAATATTACAGGCAGAGGCTGTGGAAAGATGCTTTGTTATTTATGGCTGAGTAAAAAATTACTCCAAAACAGCAGGTTAAAACAAAAAATATTTATTATCTCACAGTTTCTGTGGATTAAGAACCTGAGTGCAGCTTAACTGGGAGCTTTTGACTCAATTCTCTCAGGAGGTTGTGGTCAAACTGTCAGCTGGGTTTGGGGTCTCATCTGAGACTTGGTCAGCCAGCGACAAGGGGGCAGAATCCACTATCAGTTACACTTACCTGGTCGTTGGCAGATTTTAGTCCTTTACTACATGAACCACTCCACAAGCTGTCTCATGATGTGGCAGCTGTTTTCCCCACTGTAAGTGGTCCAGGAGGGAGGGAGAAAACCCCAAATGGAAGACACAGTCTTTTTATAACCTAATATCCGGAGTGACAACCTTTCAGTTCCACCATATTCTACTCATTACAAGTGAGTCAAACAGTCCCGACCACACTCAAGGACAGGGTTGCATAATATCAGGAGGTGGGTATTATTTAAGGCTATTAAGAGGCTGCCAACCATGAGGTCCAAAGATTTCTTTTGCTTCCCACTCCTCCTTTCGCTTAAAATGGAATTTAAATTTAATTCACATATTTCCTGAAGTTAAACGCAGGAGCAGCCACTTGTTCCCATTTTAGTGCATTTGCAAATTTAGTGCCTTTCACAGAGGGATGACTTTTTCTTCCTAATCCCAACCCTGCTTCATCTCTTTTTATTAACATACTACCTATCATCAAGTTGACCCATCCAATGTATTTCTGTTATTTATTTGCCAGTGTATCCCTGGGGTCTAGCATAATGTCTTGTGCCCAACTGATACTCAATAGATACTTGCTAAATGAATGAACTATGCCAGCTCCTTCAAGAACCATTACCAATGACCTCTTTCGATCGTGATCTTTCCTTCCATCAATCTCCTTGTGTTTTGAGATGGAGTATGGTTAGATACACCATCCCTGGAGACAGAATTCCTACATACGTATCCTAATTCTGTCCTTTTCTGTCCTAGGGGAAGCTACTGAACCTCTCTGTGCCTCAGTTTCTTTACCTGTCAATTGTAGTTGCTCTGAGAGTTAAACTGAGATAAAACATGTAAAACTTAGAGTACTTGTGCATAGCTGACACATTATTTCCTGTTGTATTTTTCATTACTTGATTATTTTCTTTATATTTCTCCTATGAAGTCTTGCGTTATTGTTGTTTACCAATGGATGAGGGATCCCATTGTGGTTGTTCTGAGTTATTTTTATCCCAGCAAGTAGACTATGTCAGAACAACCGCAATGGGATCCCTCATCCATCTCCTTCCCCTACGTTGTGATTTCCTTAAAACTGAGACCTTGTCTGATTTGTCTGAGGGTCCCCAGGGTAGGACTAACATACAGTTACTTTTTAACATGTATTTGTTGGACTTCAGACTAAGTAAGTATGAGCAGGAATGGTCACTTACCTTTTCTTTTTTTGTATTCTAGAGGTAACAGTGCCTTTTATAAAAATGCTCAAAAATTTTTTGAATTGATTTGAATTAAGCGGGTACATTGTCCATTTAATTCTGCCAATTCATAGTGGTTTAACACAGTGAATCCAGACCTTCTGCCGTATAATATTTTAAGCTGCCACGCACACTTTTTAGACCAAGGTAGGACATGCCTCGAAGTAAATAAATGAAACAGATTCATCATGTATATCTTTGGCTTTGATTCCTTATTTTCCTTGGGACATTACCCATTTCCCTGTAATCTCAGGGACACAGCATAATGATTCTTTTTAAAGCTTTTTTTATTAACCAAAAATACATAATTATAATTCTCTTTTAGGATAGATGATAGTGGTTGAATGTTAGTGAGCAGGACAATAAACTATGAAAATGCTGCTCCAAACAGATACAAACAAGGGTGAGAATTAATGGTATATTAATATTTTCCATAACAGTTTTCTCTGAATCTTTTTTTTTTTTTTTCATGCAAGAATTATGCCAAACCTACACTTTGTAGAATGAGAGACTTGAGGGGCTGGTACATGACGTTGAGCTTGATTATGCATATAATAAGATAAAGATTTTGGGAATTCAAAGATATAACCAGGAGAGAAGCAGCATCCAATTATTTACTTTCAGTGTTTTAAAATAAAAACAGAAATGGCAGCTAAACAAAAACTAAGCTATTCATTTTATTATAAGTAAGTACACAAGCTAAAGAGCCTGGTTAGATGCTGCATTTAGAAATTGCGTAGAGGTTGAGTTCATTAAAATATTTCATCATTCGGTTAGTGTTGTTTGAGAAGGGAATTCAGTGAAAACTCAAACAAGAGCTGTGCCTAGGTGTTCAAGAAAGTATGGGATCAAAGTTTAACAAGAGCTGTGCCTATAGGTGTTCAAGAAAACATGGGATCAAAGTTTAATAAGAGCTGTGCCTATAGGTGTTCAAGAAAACATGGGATCAAAGTTTAATAAGAGCTGTGCCTATAGGTGTTCGAGAAAACATGGGATCAAAGTTTAAAATAACTCATTTAACTAAAATGTAAAGTATAAATTCCCCATTTGGAGTCGGTTTCTACCAGCTGTCTTTTAAGTATTTACAATTATAGCACCAAGAAAGCTAAAAATGAATAAAGTAGCATGATTCACTTTCTATAAGTTATTTCAAAGATTATAGACTTTCATTTGAGGTTTGTGTTAGGAACTCATTTTACTTTTTACCATTGTGAACATGTTCAGACTTACAATTAAAATTTTGAAAAATGTTGGTGACATGTGAAAATAGAAAATGGTACAATGCTGCCTATTTTTTAGCAATAGGAAAATCACATCATTAACGATTCTCATTTATACAAAAAGCACTCTAAAGTTCTACCATCAGAGTCATTCCAAGACTATTTCAGGTGAGTATACTTGGTATCATTCAAGAGTGTTCAGATAGCCTTGAATCTATTGATGACTTGGAAATCTAAAGAAGCTGAAGAAAGAAGAATGCTTAAAGCATTACAAAGAAATATGGGTGTAGGAGATTAATGCTAAATAAAACAACAAAGTAATTACCAATATAGAAAGTTAAGAGAAAGAAAAAGAAAAAAATTTAAAAAGAAAAATATTTAAATATTTAAAGAGAAAGAAAAAGAAAAATATTTAAATAAAAAATATTTAAATATTTAAATGAAGCACCTGCAGTCTGGTCTTAAGCTATAATATCAAATGAGGAACGTGTGTTTACAGTCTCTTACTCATCAATTAAAAAAAAGGCTGCTTGGGCTTCCCTGGTGGCGCAGTGGTTGAGAGTCCGCCTGCCAATGCAGGGGACACGGGTTCGTGCCCCGGTCCGGGAAGATCCCACATGCCGCGGAGAGGCTGGGCCCGTGAACCATGGCCGCTGAGCCTGCGCGTCCGGAGCCTGTGCTCTGCAATGGGAGAGGCCACAGCAGTGAGAGGCCCGCGTACCGCAAAAAAAAAAAAAAAAAAAAAAGGCTGCTCCTTCTCATGTTTCACTGTGGTACCGCAATGTGCTTTTCCTATCGGAATGTACTCGCCTTGTGTCCTGTTCCCTCAGGAACCATTGCAGTGTTAGGTGGGACATTGTGGACATCGATCAATTTATTCCACTATATTAGCATTTCAGAGAAATTAAAATATTTTTCCTTTAAAGAGATGTTTTAGAAAGGATGTTTATGCTGGAAGCTTCTAACCCGGTGACATTCAGCATTGAGGAAGACTTTCTTCACCTTTCTCTGACAATTGAGCCTGAGCTACCGAAGACTTCTTTGTCCCATAGCACTACTGGGAGACAGTAAAGTATTGGGTTTTAGAAAAATGAAATTTGAATCCTTAAAAGAGAATCCTAAGGGGAGTTCTATTGTTTTAGGAAAGTAAACTGTTAGACACGTGGGTAAAACACTGATTCATTTTATCAGTAGTCATTGACTCTATATAATTTAGTAGAATCAGTATTAGATACTCCAGTGTTTTTTATTGGACTATTCTAAGTGGAATAATACCATTAAATACAATCAAAATTGTGTTTAAAAATAGAATATGGACTCGTTGCACTTTGTATTGTTTTTAGCTGCATTTAATTTTTGAGCACAATAAACATTTGGAGTGTGCTAAGTGTGTGCAATCAGAAATAATCATATTTTTGGAGAGGCTGTTTTCATCTAAATTTCCAGGCCTATATCAGAAATGTTAAGAAACATAAAAGATGTCATGAGCTGCAAATGGAGACTAATTAAAATGGTCTTTCCTGCCAGCTGATGTTAAATTCTAAGCACTGGTATTTTTCTTTGCTTATATTTTTGGCTTTAGGTTAAAATCTGGAACCAAGACGGTGTAGAAACATCAGCCTTGTTTCAGTTAACGTTGTAGAAACAGCAAGTTTTCCTTTAATGTCCCTTGGGTTTGTAAATTTTCATGTATTAGATATCTTAAGTATCAGATATAGATCAAATGATTTGAGAAGGAATGATTTGCACTCATCTAAGACTTTGCCCCCATGAGCCCAGAGGGTTTGATGACATGCTCCTTTCCTTACACTTGGAGGCTGGTAAGGTGAGCACTTGCAGCTGCTCTGATGGAAGCTTTTGGCTGCACACAGCTGTTCCTTTTAATCTTTACTGGCTCCCAGGTGCCACTGCAAAATGATGACGTTTTGATCCAAATCTCGATTTGGCCTCCAAAATATAAAAAATTTCTAGTTATTCGTTGATGTTAGGCATCAAAGGGTCTTCTACTGCTGCAGGGAGGATAGAGAGATATTGGGAATGAGCGCAGATCTTGGAGTCATAGGTTTGGATCACTAGCTGTAAAGTGATTAACTGCTCTGAGCCTCAGTGTTTTCATCTGTAAAATGGAAATTTGGGATAATAATATGTACCTCATAGGGTTGCAGAAAGGAGTAAAGTAGGTGATGGATGAAAAATGTCGAGTCCACAACTTAGTTTATTGTAGGCACTCAATAGTCCTTTTTCTCTACCGGGGTCTGAGAGCCTGGTTAACTCACTGTGAGCCCTTGGTTGGGTATCCTGTTCTCATGAGTCTTTAGGCCTTTGTCTCCAGGGAGCAATATCGGTAACATTCTAAATGCTGAGTAAATTGTGATAAACTAACATTAATCCCAAGACAAAATCTGGGAGATATACATATATATGTGTGTGTGTATCATATATCTATATGGTATACATATATATAAAGAGATTTATTATAAGGTATTGGCTCATGGAGTTATGGAGGCTGAGAAGTCTCGTGATCTGCCATCTGCAACTGAAGACCCAGAGAAGCTGGTGGTGTAGTTCTAGGGTTGGAAAGTCCAATCGGTCTGAAGGCCTGTGAACCAGGATCTCCAAGGCAGGAAAAGATAAATGTTCCAGCTCTGGGAGAGAGAAAGAAAAATAGGGAATGAAAGAGAGAGAGAAAGAGAGAGAGAGAGAGAGAGAGAATTCAACCTCCCTCTGCCTTTTTGTTCTATTCAGACCCTCAGTGGATTGATGATACCCACCCACATTGGGGAGAATCATCTGCTTTACTCAGTTTGCCAATTCAAATGCTATTCTCTTCTGGAAATACTCTCACAAACATACCCAGAATTAATGTTTAACCAGCTCTCTGAATGTCCCATGGCCCAGTCAAGTTAACACATAAAAGTAAGCATCACAGCCTCCAAGGGGCAAATGTTGTATCAATTTACATTATCATCAGCAGAGTATGAGAATGCCAAGTTTCCTAAAATGTTCACTGACACAGGATATTTTAAATAATTTTAAAAAATATGTATGGTCGTGACGGTGGAGAGAAGTGCAATTTTTTTAGGCAAAAAATTGTATCTTGTTATTATGGCTAATATATATGAAAGATTTTGGTTTCCATCCATTTTTTGAATTCACTATTAGTTTGGAAAAGATGTTTAATATCATTATTATAGTAAAATATTTTAAATTATATTCCTAGAGTTCTAGGAGAAAATAGATATTGAGTTTCACTAAATATTTGTTTATCCTCTATGTAGATGTTTTCTCTCCCTTGATTTTACTTTTTAAAAACACCTATAAATATTTTCTTGTGATTAGTTTGTGTCTATTCAAACTGGAGTGCAGTAGCCGTAGTCTAGTTCCTCAGGGGTCTTGTACAGTTGGGTTTTATGAAATGAAGTTTTTACTTATAAAATTTCAGCTTCATTCTCTGAATATTCAAATACATTTGTCAACTGCTTTTAGAGAAGAGACTGTGAAAGGATGATGATAAATCTGGAAATATAATTCTGATCTTTTGAAACATAAAATTGTGATACAAAGAGCAGGGGGTCCAGTGGTTCTAACTTTAAACCATACCAGAAACACCAAAGGGATGTGACAAAATACCCAAGACTTGGGCTCACCCCAGATCAACTAAGAATGTAGAGACGGGCTAAAATGTTAGTTTTTCAAACCTTTGCAGGTGATCTCATGGGCAACCGGGATTGAAAAACAGTTAAGTGGGTGCACATTCAAATCCAAACTCTGCCCCTACCCAGCTGTGGCATCTCTGTCAAATTACCTAAAATGCTTGGGCCTTAGAGAGGTAAGATGAGGGTAAATAGCTATTGAAATCTAAGCTCTCTACCTGTTCTACAAGAAACCAGTGCTTCCGCAGTGCACGACTGTCCACGGTCCGATGGCATCAGGAAGAAATGTTAACATCGCAGGTACACGTCTGTGTATTTGATGGAGCATATCTGTGTGGTTTATATACAGAGTATATCATTTGAAATTAAAATAGAGGAAGTTTTAAGTGATTTCACTTCAGGGTCCCTGCGAAAGGCCGGGTAACGCTGCCAGTTCTTCTGTGAGAATTACAGATTAGCAAAGTGAGAATTGTAGCAGTTTGGCTGTAAAGATATTAAAAAGTCTAGTAAGTTTAAGTTATTTTCACTCCAGGAAAACTATAATCATTTGAAAGATCGAAGAACAAGAGTGAAATTTAAAATAGTATTACATGCTCACAATCACTGTGTTGCTGGTAAAGACGTTGATGATTGTTTACCTGCTTTTCATTACACTAATGGGCTAATATTTTCATACTAAAAACAACCTGCAGTAGCTGCCTTTAAACCTATGAGATTTAAAAACTTTGCTTGACAGACTTTTTTGGTGGCAGTGGTGGTTTTCTAAGGAAGTCGTCTCATTTTACACCAAGAATAACTTTTCTTTTATTGAAATGTTAATGTATTACTGGACATAAATGTTAAAATGTCACTGAGTACCTTCTCTGTCTAGTTCTTCAGATCTGAGCAGATACAATAGTCTTGAGTAGTCCTTTGCATAGATATTCCAGAACTGAGGGTTCGCTGAACAAATGACTCTAAAGAAAACACATTATAACATAACATTTCAAAGTGGAGCTTAAAAAAAAGCCTAGCAGTTAAAAAGTGTCCATATGTCTGAATTAATGTGTTGATGTGAGTTGATATGTTTCCATGGCCTTATTATTTAATCTTTGTAGATGTGGATCATTATTAACTTTTTATGCAACAACTGTTCCTGTATTGAGTCAACCAGTACGAGAGGCGGAGTTACCATAAGTGACAGGCACAGATTTCTTGATCCAACTCTTAAAACGATGCTTGTGAGGGAAGTAGCATGAAAGATGGAAGAACCCAGGTTTCTCATGAAATTTAAATTGTATAAATTCATATACTAAAATGACTGCTTTTAGCTCCCCTGTTTTACCGGTATATTTTCTAAACTAGGGCAAGTAAGCTAAAATTCATAATTTATAAACAATCTGTGGAAAAATTAGTGAATTATTTACAACACTTTTGAAAAATGTGTTTGTATCTTATACAAAAATTAGCTAGTCAGTTAATCATCACGGTGCCACAAATATGCTGGAAATTAGGGCTTGAAAAAGTGAGTTTGAGAAAAAAAAAAAAAGAGTCCTGTAACTCAATCTGAGATTGGAAAACCAAACTGATCCTGAATGGTCTATTTAAACAAGTGCCAATTATTGAATAATTCTCTGACCTAAACAGAAAGTTATTGTATATGGAAAGATTTTTTTTTTTTCTCTCTTGGAGTGCTTTATTCCAGATGCCCTCTCAAATTGTTTTTAATTCTCTGTGGGCAGTAGATAACTAAACCTACAGAATGTAGTAATGGCAAGGAGGAAGCAATCACGTTGGCCACTTCTAGTTAAGAGTCATGGAAAAGGCATCTGTTATATATGAATTGCAGACTTATAAGGACTTTGACAGTTCATAGACCAGACCTAATTTATTAAACTAAGTTTCTAATATAAACAGTAATTTGTTTCAGGCACTGACACTGCAGGTCTGGATTATGTGAACCAAATATAAAGAACTGTATTTCCCTTTTGGAAAGTGTGTGCCTTTCGAGCGCTGAAAGAAAATAATCTAATATGTCATAATAGTAAACATGATGAACATGGCCCGCCTTCCTGAGCATGAGCTGATTCACACTCTCTCCTTTTTAAATTTTCCAGAAGTTATTTTAAAAGTACTGAGGCACGGTTTATAAACTTCAAAGCACACCTGTGCATTATATTCCAAATGGATGAGAAAATAGTGAGCCTGCTTAGAGAGGTTCAAACTTTCCTGCATTTTAAATCTGAGATGTAGTTCAGTTTAAATTGCCAAAAACATTCTCACTACAAAATCAACTGTTTGATCAGAAAAATATGAAGCTTCCTGTTAACCCTGTTGTGTTATTTTGCAGACTGTGTTTGAGGGAATGGGGATCCTGAAATTTACATATAAAAATAGCCTGGTCTTTTGAAAAAGACTATGGACTAAATATAGCTTTATTTCAAGACTTTTGAAGGTATGTTTCAAATAAGTCAACATGTGACTAGATTTTTAAGTGGCTGTATTCTTTGTTTGTGAAAGCAAACATATTCTCACATTCACCCAGTACCCCTTATTAAATTATTTATATGCTGCCAATTCCTGTGTAAGGCAAGAAATAATCTACAAATGCTTATTTTTTTCTTGTTCTAAAGGGTGGCATATTAGCTAGGATGATTTTGGCTGCAAGTAACAAACTCATCTTAAAATATGGCTAAAACATAAAGGGCATTTTATTATCTTATAAGAAGTAAATTGGATGGAACTTTCATGATTGGTTAATTCAGTGACTTTATTCTTGTATCTCACTCAACATTGCCTGAACACATGAGAGGGTGAGTTTCTGTTACATTTCCCTTTGTAGGGAAGAAGAAAACTTTTCCTGGAATCTTACATCGGACTCATTGGTCGGTGGCTGGGTCTGTAGACACGCCTATGTTGACCATAGCCAGGAGAATGGAGTTACCCTGGTGGGCTTAAACTAATCACTGTTCCGCTCCCAACCATGAAGGATAAGGTTATTTGATACCTAAACAAAATCGAGGTACATTTAACAAGGAAGAAGAGGGAAATTGCCATTAGGTAGCCAAGGAGCAGTGTCTGCCAAAGGTAGGAATAAGAAATGAAATTAATTTAGTTGTAACATCTGAACAATAGGTGGTACTCATAAAAGGAAAGTCCATACAATATTATTTTATTAGTCACAAGCATCTGGGAAGAGCTGCTTTTGTATTTTTCCATGACACGTTCTATACAATGTAAATAGGACACTTTGTAGCATAGTACATTTATAATAAAGTAAAATTCCAGGAGAGGCAGTGTGATATAATTAGACTGAAATATTTAGAGCATTTTGGTTGAACTGACTATGCAGTTAATCTCTGATAAGATTAGTTTTCTCAAGCCATTTTGGTTTATGCAACCCTGAATTGACAAATTATTGACTGAATACAACCAGTCAATTGTTTGTTTTCATATTGCAGAGAAGCTGTCTGAATTTTTCCCTTACCTAATCACTTGCTTGTCAGGAGTAACATTAGCTTTGTGTGGGGATAATGAGAGAAAGATGGGAGAGGGAGGAGGGGGAGGGAAGAGACAGTGCAAACATACAGGGGGATCCAATTGTTGGTCACAGTGAGTCACTCAGGGTTCCTTTATTTTACTATATTGGGTGGTAGATATTTTTGTTCTTGCTTGTAACAAATTGATTTAAATAACTTTCCTTTTTTAAAGTTAGATTCTTTAAGATACAACTTGAACTCAATATAATACATCTGATGTCCTTTAAAAATGTATTTTTTTTCTTAGTAAATGGCTCTCCTTATAGATAATGGCAGTGATCTATTGGAAGGGGTTATTTCCTGCCACACCTTAGGGTCTTGAAATAATAGCTTAACAAAATCATCACCTTCAGGCAGTAAATGTTGAAGACCTACTAGAACTACAAGAAACAGTACTAATACTAGGTGTTTCTGTCTATAGCATAGAAATTATGTGCCATTAATCTCTGGAAATATTTTCAATGGGTAGGAGAGACACAGATAGAAAAAAGAAAACACTGCTCTAATCAGAAACACACTAATTTAGGGAATAACCTTAAACAGAGAGATGATATCCGGGGAATAGCTTCAACTGTTTTCCCCAGCTATACTCGAAATAGCACTTGGTCCCGCTGTTAGATTTAGAGCAGTGGCTTACCTGGCCGTTGATCTGATTCTGCCCACAGATATGCTATGTCCATGAGGTATGGCACACAAAGCAAGGAAACTGAAAAACATGTAAACAAACAACAAAAACAAACCCAGTCTTATTTTACAGCTGCACAGGTTTTTGGATTTAGATGTACACGTTTACATATGCAGGCAATTACTTGGGGAAGGCACATTAGTTATACATATGTTTGTAGTTCTTAAGACTATAATTTGCTTTGGTTGAGGTTATTACTGCTTTTTTTGTTTGTAAGAACTTGTTTGTTTCTTTAAAGTATAACTTTTTAATATTGTCTTTGGATTGAGAAACTTCGGCATAACAGCATCCATATAGAGAAAAGTTAATCTGGGATTTAAATCAGTCAGGAGCTCACATTAAAATAAGCTCGTGTAAAATGCCAATTTATTCAGATGCCTCTCTCTGTGTCTCCCACTCCACCCCAATATTCTTCTTCCCTTGAAATAGCATTATAAGAGAAATTTGTTTAGAGGAAAGCATTTTACTTGGAGTCAGGACACTTGAATTCTTGTTCTGCCAACTCCCTGATTTTTAGTTCCTTTCATGCTTTAGTTGGGGTAATATAATTCATGTTTTTCTGACTGATTCACATTGATGCCATTTTGGACAAGACAGTGTGCTTCCGTTTCCTCATCTGTAGCAATAAAACTCTGCGATTATTAGAAGCTCAGATTCCCATTTATGGTCTGATGATCTTTGTTTTGCATGCTATGCCTAGAATCAGGAGAATTTTTAACATTTCGAAGGAAGGATTTCAATTATAGATTTGTTCTTGCTGCTAAGTAGCTACATGGCTGTTCAGTCCTTGGAATGAGGTGCACCTGTCCTGAGTGTGATTTTCTAATTAGAAGAACAGCTCATTTCACAAATATAGATTTTCTAAAACCAAGTAATTGCAGATGTAGAATCACACCTGCAAAATTCAAAAGTTGAAAATTTTCTGTGCATATATTTATTAGTGAATTTGGTTGAAAAGAAAGTAAATTGTATAAATTCATTATGTTTTTCTTATTAGAATACTTTTATTTGAGCTTCTGTTTGCTTCTGTGTTATTTCTGGTTTCAATGTAAAACTTTCAAAGGAATTTAAAAAGTTTGATGTTTGCATTGCTTGTTTTCTTTGAGAGAGGCAAAAGCAAAATGAACAAATTTTTAGGGTTATAAAAATTGTATATTTTTTAAGTTAAATAAACCTTTAATGTACACACTTTTGAAGGTATCCCCTTAAGTTGGTATTTTTAAAAATTCCATTTGTTAATTTTAAGACATTATTATTTTAAAATAAGGGAATAAAAATAATATTGATATACATTTAAGCATATATGATTCCTTAATTTTTTCACTGAATCACATAAAATGAGTTATTATTATTACCCATTAGTTGCTGCTTGGAGCATGGAATCTAGTCAAACACAATGTGACTTTTTATTTGTGATTGTGTGTTAATTTTAATTGATTATCAGCTTTTTGATAGAGCATAGGAAACAGGTAGAAATGATAAAGCTGATTATTGGCCAATTATATTTGAAAGCTTTGGGGGTCAATCACATCAAAAAAGAAACTCAATCTACAAATTCTAAGCTATGCATTAAAGTATTATTCCAAGTAGTCTCTTCATCCAGCATTGAGGAAATTAAATCTGAGGTATCAGATTTCTAAAATTTCCAATATTTGTCTTCAATAAAATCTCCCCTGATTTTTACTTTCGTTCATGCTTTAGTTGGGATAATTGGTGTGTTTCTGATTTATTCTCACAATAAACTGTATTTTTCCTTAAATCGATTGCCCATCTTTAAAAAATTACCTTAACAGCTATATATTTTCTTACCAATGATTATATTTTGTCAGTTAGAAAAGTAGCTATATATCAAAATGTGGAACTTGATGTAATACCCTAAGTGTGGCAGTGTTACTATTAGACTGATAGTCACCCCATAGTCTAAAGGAGCAGAAAATGGTATTATTTGTTCACCACTTATGGTTCTGCTTTTTAATCTTGGTGATGGAGTTTCAGGTGTGGATATCAGTACCTCAGTCTGTCTCTACCTCACATGATCTTTAGGACCAATAGCCAGAGACACTCAGTAGTTACTTTGGGTCCCAGGGAGAGGATCTGGCAAAAACAGGCCTTGTTTCTTAATGCCTTTCCCAACCAGCTCCTATACTACTGGTGCTTGCCCATCCTGTGCTCTTGGGACACTGAGAGATTGTTTCTGACTCATTCTTACCAAGAATCTCTCGCTTACCCCATGCATTATACTTCCTGAACTCTGGGGATGCTACAGTGGGAGGTGCACTAGGTAAATGATGGTTATGGGGATGAGAGTGGGGTAGGGAACTGGTGAGACTTACTTCTTTGCATAAGATCCAATTAGGAAGCTGATTATCTTTCTAATTTTTAACACTATTTCTAAGAGGTAGCTTATAAAATGACAGGTTTATGTATGTTATAGAGATCAGAATAGTAAAAATAAAGAAAATATGGTGCCACCGTCTGAATATTTCTGTGCCTTCAAGATCCATATGTTGAAGTCCTAACCACAAAGGTGATTGTATTAGGAGGTAAGGCCTTTGAGAGGTGATTAGATCATGAGGCCAGAGCCCTCATGATTGGGATTAGTGCCCATATAAAAGAAACCCCAGAAGAGCTAGCTTGCTCCTTCCATTATGTGAGGACACAGGTAAAAGGTGAGGCCCATGAACTGGGAAGTAGGCCCTCACCTGACATCTGCCTGCACCATGATCTTGAACTTCAAAGCCTCCAGAACTGTGAGAAATAAATGCTTGTTGTTTATAAGTCACCCAGTTTATGGTATTTTTGTTATAGCAGCTCAAATGGACTCAGACATATGGTAAACTATTTCGGCTCTAATTCTTTTTTTATGCATTTGTATTTTGCAAATGCTGCTGTCTTTGAAACCTTTGAGAACAACTTATGTGGAATTTATCTTCTGGAAGGAAGGGTAGAATAGGAATATGACCTTACAAAAGTAATGACAATAGCAAAATTACTTCCTGCTTGGAATGAGTGGTGGGCTTCTAGATGCCTGCTTTGATTGTTCCAAAGCAGGGAAGAGAGGCTTAACTTTTTCCACTGCATTACATATAGGAAAAAGGAGAGGGGTAGAAAATAACAGGGTTATAATATAATATGACATAGACTAATACCTACTTTTCAACAATGGATTTTCCTAGACCTCTGCCCAGAACACTGTAAACAGGGACACTCAGATTAATAGGGATGCAGTAGTCTCCACACACACCCCAGCATCCCTCATGCTCTCAGCCAGTACACCAGAATAGCTCGGGATTAGCAAACTTTAATGCACTCCTAGACCCAAGTAATTAATCTAAAAGAGTCAGGTGTGTTGAGTGCAAGCTGTAGCCACATGGGGAACACAAGCCCTTTCTCGGTTGGGTCCTGGTGACAGCTTTTTTTGCCAAGTGGGAATGCAGTTTTCGAGAGAAACCACAAGTTTGGATTTCATGGAAAATATGGACTTTCAATGCAAAATCTAACAATTTTTAAGTGTTGGCAACTGAGTACAGATTAGAAAAAAGAAGAAAAAAAAAAGAACCCACCTACCGGTCAGATCGGAGCAATGAGTTTGATAGTTCAGATGCAGTTTGATAGTACCAGGCTGCAGAAAATGGTAACAATGATGGTCACAAATACTATCTTCCTGACAGGCCATTTGTGCCCTTGCCCGTAAGTGTAATCATAGATGTATTCACTAAAGCAACCTCTGTGTTTGGAAACGCATGTGGACGGTTTTTGTTAATGTCCATACAAGGGGAGAAGTTGACCAAATCTCTTTTAGATTTTTAATACACAGAGTTAGCAATACTAGCATTTTGGTATTCAAGTACATATTTTTTATGCATTGAAATACCAGCGTTTTGTTAGAATAATATTGTTTGGGCATTAAAAATCTGAAACTTGAATCATTCACATTTTAAGGCATACCCAGGATGAAATTTTTTAAATCAAATAAAGTTTAGAAAGTGTTTTTCTGTACTTGCATAGTCTTCCTAAGAAGGAAGAAATATGATAATTACCAAAACAAAAATTTCTTTTGCAACAAAAATGTATACAGTCATAGCTACTTCAAAGATTTATAAACTAGTAGAATATGTGACCATATTAAAATTATACAAATAACTCTGCATCAGAATCTCTATCTAATATGATAATAACTGATGACTATAAAGTTAAACTGGAAATGCTTTTTCTTGAAATTAAATTATATCTTGCTATTAATAAAATGTCTACAGTAGTAGTATAGGTATTTTAATATTAAATAATATAGTGATTTATGGTACTGCTATTTGCTCTATATACAACCAGTATATGTACTGACCAATTGTGGCTAATTTGAATGAATGGATACATCGTGTACAAGTGAGGTTTAATAAGATAACAGTGGTAGTATGATTTTTTTCCCTGTATTTTCCTACTAGTGATTATATATATGTTAAATATTATTCACGTCTTAAATGAGATCACATACTTTCACCTAAGTGACCTATTCTAGATAAATATTCTAGTTACCTTTCCTAAACCTTGCATGAAAATTTGCAATTTCTATTTCCCTAGGCAGACACATTTTTCCATCATCTACTATCTGAATAATTGAAATACATCTAAAATGTATTTTTGTATGGATGTGATTTCAATATCCAGCAACCCATTTTCTTTTTGTAATTCACATAAAATCGTGTCATTTCTTTTGAAGATTTTACTAGGTATTTCAGGTTGTGAGAACAGTACATGATACCAAACAGTACTAATTTGCTTTGTGAAAATGAATTGTATATGATAAAATGTACTACCAAAAACATAGTAATTATTAGGGAGAGAATGCAGCTCTATTTGTGGGAAAAAAGTGGCTAAATCTTGGACCAGACAGTTTCCAGATTTTCTGACTGCCACTCAGGTGCTTAGCTAAGCTGCTCTGTACTTCAACCTTTGTTTTTAAACTACAGAGCTCACTCATGGCAACTTTTGACCAATTCCAGGGATGTGTGTTAGCACATGAAAGGGGATAGAATATTTGATATATTTGAATAGATTCTAGTGCTTATGAATACTCCATTCTACTTTCATAGAGGTTACTAAATTTTGTAATTTACTTTATATATCTGTAATATGTTATTTTGCTTAAAAACATTAACATTGTTTACAGCTGAAATAGAAAAACTAAGGTCAAAATAAACAGCTCTTGTTAAGCAGACTATATAAAGCAAATACCACCGTGATTTTTTTTTTTTAATGTGAAAATCTCAAAGGGTTTTCGCCAGATTTTCAGAGCAAAAAGTGATACTGAGCAAAAACTAGCAAACCACAAAAAATATAATCTAACAACGTATGAAAATGCCATTAAATTTAATAGAAGTGTTTCAATAGAGACTATCTAATAAATCAGGCTAAGCTCTCAAGTAGCATTAAATATTTTATATATGCAAATGAAACACATCTGAGGCTAATTTGACATCAACATCGCCAATAAGGAAACAGTCAACGGATATAATTATTTAACATTTGCAGTGATATCGCAGGAGTAAAATTTTTCTTCGTAGGTTTTATTAATTGCCTCCCTTGATCCATTTGCCTCAATGACATTAAAATAATTTCTCATTATTGGGCAGTAGGAAAATAGACCACCTATGCCTCACAGACAGTTTATGCCTACTGGGAGTAAGTCCATTTTAGTGTTGATATACGTGAACATTGGGTATATATAAGAGATACTTAAATACTGCATATTGACGATAGTCTTCTGAGGGGAGAACTGGGCCCCTGCCTTATATAAAAGGCAGATGTCAATGCTAGCTATTTTTACAGATAAATATAAAGATATTTTCATTTCCTCAAATGATTGTAAAATGTTCTATGTGCAAAGAGCCACTTTATGAATACAGAATTACCTAGATATGTGTGTCTAAACTATTGCTGAGCTGCTATGGGGGAAAAACATTCTGAGGTTTACAATTAAAATAAAACCTTTCTGACTCTGCCAAATGCTCAGTATGTGACCTTGGAAATGAAGAAAGGCCGTGAGGATTGCAAGAGAAACACCCAGAGCATTGCTGGTTAGGCTGATGCTGTGAAAGTTCACAGGTGGTATCTTCAGACAAGTCAGGACAAGAAGAGGCCACACATCCCATTTGTAGATGAGCATGGAGTTTAGGGAAAACAAAACTCCTCTTCTCTCTAGTTGGTGTGGAGGCCTCGCTTGGGGAGCACTGAACTGACATACAAAGCTTGGGCATTTGTTCTGTCATAGTTAAAATAGGGGCTTGAACTTGTAAATCTCTGAGGTCTCCAGTTCTAAAACTTGATAAACACCTTTTCCATTAACTCAGACATCAGTCATTTCTTGGCATTAGGTCTTTCTATTGATTCCTGGAGAAAACACCAAACACCATTAGGAAACCTTTCTTTCTTGATCACTGGTGGAGAGGCACTGATTTCTCTTGGATGTCTGTTCTCATGGACACTTGGTGTATCTCTCTCTTCATTATTTTGTCTGTTAAATGCTCTCATCTCATTTACTTAAATATGTTGTAAGTAGTTGATCCTTTGCACGTTTCTTCAAGGTTTGTCTGCTTATATGCCCAGGAGCAAATATTTCACTTATAATATATCTGCTTTAAATTATATTTGTAACAAGGTTAGAATATACACATTTAAAAAGTACAAATATAAAATGAATATTTCGATTGTGCAGAAGGGATGAAGGGCTGCATGAAAAGGTGTTAAATGAATTCGGGTATTTTAAAATTATTTATATGTTGTACATGAGGTGGGATTTTATGAGACTGCCAAAGTGAAAAAGGTTGTATGTTCCTTTTCACTGAAAGAATACAACCTTTTAAAAATAATACTTTTAATGGAGATTAGAAGATTCAGAGTTTAAGAGGATATGTGTAACTGGAATTAGGAACAATGCTGACAAACTTCCCAGGTATTCCATGAATAGAATCTTTTGAAATCATACATTCATTGAACTCTATTCTGTGGGAAATAACATGCAGGGAACTAGGGTACAGATGATGGGGGGAGTGGAAGTTGGTAACAATGAGTAAGACACTGGCCCTGGCCCCAAGGAGCTTACAATTTAGCTGGATGTATGTAGAATGAGAAGAGTATATAAATAAAAGGGCTGAGAAGAGGAATGCTGCACAGGGAGGGCTTGATCATTAAAAGAGCCAATTTTAAGGATCTCTTTTGGAACATGCATTTGACAGTTATTTGGGGATACTCTCTTCTGTTTTGCTTCATAACCATTTTATTTAGCAAATAAGATTTTAGTGGCCATTTTTAATATACAAGTTATGATATGACATAACACCAAAAGAATGACTTTATAAATATGACTTTATAAATGGACTTTTGTGTAACTAGAAATTATTAATTATGTATATTTAAAGAATATACAAGTAGACATGCAGGAAATAAACTGCTTTTCATGAACTGTTCCTTTAATGATTATTTTCTTTTACAATAGAAACCTTACCAATGGAAAGTAGAATATTCTTAGATTGTTGATGACAAAGTATTAAAGAGATCATTTAAGAGTTTCCTCTTATGCATGTGGAATTTGCTGTCCTACAGGGCAGAGGGCTGCAGGGAAAAACTTTTGGATGTAGTGTTAGTAAGCATGGAATACTGAAGGGAACTAAACTAGGATTCAGAAACCCTGGGTTTTAGACCTACCTCTCCTATTTATTTGCCCTTCGTTTTTAACTTCTCTGAGCCTTGGCTTCTTCTTTGATAAAAATGGGATTATTACTACCCACTTTGCCTATGTCATCCCATTGTTATCAGGTTAAAATGAGATACAGTATGTGAAACTTCTCTGAAAGCTTGTGAATTACTACATAGATGCAAAGAACTATGATGAAGAAATAATAAATTTGTGCCAACTTTCCAGGCATCTTGCCTCTCCTTTTAGAAAGATAATATCTCTTTAATCTAAGAATTATCTTTTTCGAGTAGTAAACCAATATTTTTTTGAACCTGATAATCTCTGGTTTCTAGTTGTATTCTGCTGCTGTATACCAAGAGCTGGCCTGGCCAATTCAAGCATCAAGGTTATTATAAACCAGGTGTAGCTAGACCTAAAGATATGCCATGAGGAAGTCCCTACCATGTGGGAAGGGGAAAATTCCATCCCTTCCATCCTTAAAGGAATGTGGGAAGAACAAAGGAAGGTCAGGTAGGTTAAGATAATCACATGATGAAGCCCTCATTATCCCTAATCTTGAATGAGGGCAGAGAGCTGAAGAACTACTTAGAAAGACATGAGAAAATTGGAGAACACCAGAACTAATGGTTCAGTTTCCCAAGCATTCTTCTCAGTGCCACGTGCAATTTGGCTTTGACAAATAGAGTAGCTCTGGCAGAGGGAGGAGCCGGGATGAGAATGTTGAAGCTTCTCAACCTGTTCACGGTCTTTAGGGAATTGAAATGTAATTGTGTGGTACCCTAGTGAGGGTCGGACGGGGGCAGTAGTCAGGGGTCAGTAAGAGGCAATGGCACAGTCAGCAGTTAGTAGCAGTGGATGCCATCCTATGCTGAAAGGCCAAGAGGAACTGGTACCTCACCAAGGATTCAGGGATGACTGGGGCTCCTACATAGACCCAAGAGGGGAAGAAACACTGCAGGCTGAGAACACTGCACAGCATCTCTGGCCTTTCGTTGGCCATTGTCATGAGAATACATGACATCCTTGCTCATGATATGGGAGCAACAGAAGATAGAAGAGAAAACATAAATGTTTAACTATTCATCCAAAAGTATCTTCTGAAGAAGGTAATTGAAATTAGAAAAGCTGGAGATAAAATTAATGGGCAAGTTTTGTATTGTGTCCACCACCTCCTCATCCTGCCTCCATCTAATAGGGTAGAGGCTTATGAGGAAGATAAATCTGTTACAGAAAAAAGAATTCTACATAGTTTGAGAAAACGTGTTTCCCTTCTACATACATATTTGTTTCACTCATATACCGTTTCTCGAGGTTTTATCTTATCAGTTATTCCTTCTTTGTTTTTCCCACAGGTGTTCAGACTCTTTATTTTGTCATTCTTGGTTACTTAACTTTTTTTAAAGACAATTTTTCCAAAGAAGGTTTAGGTTTACAATAAAAATGAGAGGAAAGGACAGAGATTTCCCATATACCCACTGCTTCTATACATGTCTAGCTTCCCCCATTATTAACATCATTCACCACAATGGTACATTTTTTGATCAAGGATGATCCTGCCTTGACACACCATAATCACCCATAGTTTATATCAGGTTCACTCCTGGTGTTTTACACTCTATAGATTGGGACAAATGTATAATGACACGTATCCATCCTCATAACGTCATATAGGGTATTTTCACTGCCTTGAAAATCCTCTGTGCCTATTTACCCTTTCTCTTCCACCATGGCAACCACTGACCTTTTTATTGTCTCCATAGTTTTGCCTTTTCCAGAGTGTCACATAGTTGGAATTTTACAGTACATGTATCACTTTTTAATGAATGCCAGTCTTTATTATGTGCTAGGTACCATTCTAAGTGCTTTACAAGCGGTAATTAATTTAATCTTCATAATAGTCCATTGAGTACTACTATAGTGCCCATTTTTCAGGTGAGAAAACTGAGGTACAGAGAAGTCAGTTTTTTAAAAAAAAAACAGTAGTCGTGCCAGCATTCCAACTCAGAAAATCTGGTCTCAGAATGCAGTATACCACATGGCCTTTCATTTGTCATGCCTACTCAACCTCTTTAAGTTTCTTAATCCCTTTACATTTAAAGCTCAAAGATAGATCAATATTAGTATTGGATAGTTTTGATTTGTACATACCCAAGAAATACCGAGTTCTTATGTGGCCTCAAACTCACACCCCCTGTTTGGGGAGCGCGCTCAAGTAATATATAATATTTGTCTCAAAAGGCCAGATGTTGGTTAGTAGTTGGTTGTCATAAAATTCACCTATTGAAAGCCACTTATTATGTTCTAATAAAAAAGGCACATAGAGTAAGTATGTGACTTTTAAGCAGCTGTAAGCTTTTATTTGGTGATTTTACCAAGGTTTTGTTTTGGTTTTCATTATTTACCTAGGAGCTCTCATGAGACACATGCAATACATTTTTTATGTTCCATAAAATTAACATGGAATGGCAACAGAAGGCTATTTCTTGGGAGAAGAAAACTTCCTCGTGAAGAAATATACATGCTAAAATCACACACGTCGAAGAAAGTTTATACATTACCTTAGCACTGCGGCCATATATGCGTAAGAATCTAAAAGAATTTGTGAACATAATTATTGTTATCATGTGGTATGCAATATCATATCCAATTACAAAAAAGTTGAAAATGTTTTTAGGCAGTAAACTTGCAAACTTGGTGCCTGTCCACTTAGCCAGAGAAGAGCAATATTTTGCTTACAAATGTGAAAAATGGAGGGCTATTTTGATAGCCATACAAATTGTCTGTGTAGGGAGAAGTCTCACTCTGTAAGCCCAATATCTTTCTACTGAAGAGCTGTGGTTCATTGTTTTCTTGGTCAGGCTCTGTAGATGAATGAAGAGCACATCTCATATACCAGTGAGGTGGTCAAGTTTTGAAGAAGAAACATTTCTTTCTCTTCAAAGGTGACATCCTATGCAGAGCCTCTGTTGTAACAATACAGCCGTAAATAAGTGGTACAATATTTGAAATCACTTGTGGTCAAATTACATTTGGGTTTGTACTTTAAAGTCTGATAAAGAGTAATACAATTGTATGGATATACAATGCTTATTATTAAACTTAAATAAGCAAAGGTAGATGGATATGAAACATGGTACTTATAATATTATGGTTAAACAGTAATTTCTTCTGTTTCACTTTTTTTTTAAGCTTCTGTTAATTAGAAGGCATTACTTGGTTGCTAATCCCTGACAACAATAATTATCGCTTAGACTAACAGTAGGTGGATAAGCTTGAGAGCACAACCTTCCCCTTTAGTGTTCCTGAGTATCAAGAGTATCAAAATAAAGGTTAAGTAGTCATTTAACGAAGGTTAAATAATCCATGTTAAATGGATTTAAAGTGACAAATGTGGTATGATATTTAGTCTTTTACATGATTATAATAGAAAGACCCAGTGGTTCTAATAAGATCAGGACTGTTGGTGGTTAAATACCTCATTTTTGCAAAAGGGAGACATTTCCTTACAAAGGAGTAACAGGCAGATTTTCCTGGGTTTAAACAAGTCTAAGGCAGATGACAGAGTGGACAGAGATGCACTTCACTGAGACCAAGCACCATAGGAGGAGATAATTGCTGGACTTTACATCCCTTCTGACTGAGGCTACAACAGAGGCTCTATAAACTCATTAATGAAGTCACCGTGTTGGAATAACTGTGCTGCCTACCTCCCAGCAGGGCCTTCCAGACCCAGTGCTTGTGTGCACATCATTTGGAAGGATAAGCCGTTAAATGGAATCTGCTCTTTGAAACAAGCTCCTTTTTTCTCTTGGTTTCTAAAGCATTAAAATGTTACAATATTTGACTCAAATGAGAATTTAGTGTGTGCTTTTCATACATAAGGTGCTGGGTAGGATCTACAGGGATTCTGACAAGGACAAGACAGTGTCCTCGCCTTCAATATGCTTATGTCAGGAAGGAAAATAAGGTAAATCCTAACAGTAGGCACACCATTCATTCATTCATTCAATAGCTATTTCCTGAGCCCCAGGATATGCCTGTTAGCCTCTGGTGGCTGGGAATTCAGGGATTTAAAAAGACAAAGTCCTTCTCTGGAGCTGATGCTTTGCGGAGGCTGTGAGCATGGACCTTGATAAAGACGACGGACTGGAATGAATCAAGGAGCAGAGAACTTGGAGCTGGCTGGGAAGAGCAGGACTGTTTAGAGAGTGGAGGATCATTTAAGTTAAGCCAAGGGAATGAGAGACCACAGTGGTCAAAGTGATGGGGGAATAATGCGCAGCAGCCCTAGAAAAATGGATTGGAACCATGCTGTTGAAGTATTCAATAGGCAATGAACGGCCATTGAAGAATTTTGAGCAGAGTCACAACATAAAAACACTTCAGCAAGGTTATTATGGCAATAGTTATTAACAAAATGGAAGTGAGGAAATCGAGGGCAGGATAAACGCATAAAGGATTATTGCAATATTGGAAATGAGTGGTCATCAGGCCTGACCTTGTGGAAGCAAAGTCAATAGAAATAAAGATAAAAAGCTAGGGTCTATGGCATGTTTTTGATGATCTGAGGCCTTGAAAATTCTTTGAATTAATGTTCGATGCCCGTATTATGGGTAGTATTATTGCCCATTGTATATTCAATGAATATTCTCAATTTCTTTCTAACCCATTTGGAATGTGTTTGCAGATATCTGTAGCATTTCCAACTCCTGCTGTTTATCTGGTTGATATCATAGGGTTCTCCGAATCAATCAGTCATTCTTCTTTGCAGAGTTTGTGCTGCAGATTCGCTTTATGTTTTGGAAGAAGGTTATACACTAAGGTTTGCACTATTTAAAGACCTAATTAACCCTTATTATAAATCACTCACTATTTTCTACTTTTTTCCTATCTTTTTGAAATGGAAACTTGTGGCCTTCAGCTCATTCCTGTGGCATGAGGGAAAATAAGCAGCTCTTGTAAGTACATAGAGAAATATTCCTGTGGATGTGAGAGGTGAGGGAGGCCAGTGGGGTGGAGGAGTGGGAAGTGGGCATGAGATGGCCAGGCTGCCCAATGTTCTGGAGGCATCTCCCAGTTTCACAGAGGGACGGCACATGCAGGAACAGTCATCTGACTCTTGGAGAGGCAGTTCTTGCTTTTTTCTTTTTGTCTATTTTTCTGTCTCTTTCTGTGTCTGTCTTTCCATCTTGTTGTCTTTCTTTTGTTCTGATGTTCTTTCTTCCCTCCCTCCTTTCCTTCCCCCTCCCTCTTTCTTCCTTTTTTCCCTCTTGCTCCCTTCTTTCCTTCTTTAGTACACAACCAGAGTATAACCATCTTAGACATGAAAATAATTGCTCTAGTCCAAACAGAGTACAGACAAGTTTAATGAAGTTCAGGTAGCAGCAGCAAAAGCAACTGTACTCACCGTGTATCTTTTGGTTTGATTTTCTTAAGGGTACAGATTCATAGAGCTCTCTATTATGTGTTTCAACAGATAAACCATGAGCTGTTTTATTTACTCTCCTGATGGATCCCAAACATTTCTGGATTATGGACCCATTTCAGGAAAAATATTTAGAGCACTCAGTTTCTGAGCCCTCAATAAATGCATGTGTTTTTATTATATTATTGTTATCATATTACTTTAAATATTAATATGTTTTATATGTAATATAATAAATATAATAACATAAAAATAATAGTTAAATTTAAAATAAAAATAATGGTTAAGAAGAAATATATTCGTGTATCCTATGATAAGTGCATTGCTTATCTTAGGTAATGTCTCAAAGCAAACTATACCCTGATAGGTTTATCATCAGCAATAGTGAATATAAATCCATTTTTCAAGTAGTCTTTTTGAAGACTGCAAAAATTGACCCTACGTCATCTCAGATGTTTTTCATCCTTGCTTTTACCCCAAAATATGGCTGGTGAGCTCAGCAGAGGGAGAAGAGAAATGGTGCCACTATCTTTCTCCAGTGGTTTGCTTCTGCTTACTTTGTGGTATCTCCTTTGGCCCATGGTTTCTTTGCAACAATCTTTTAAGCTGTTGTTTTTCTTGTGAAGCTTAGTTTAGGTAAAATTTGATAATAAAATCTGTAAATCCACTTTCTTGAGCCCACATGCACTGCCGTCCCCTGGATCATGGTGATGGCGAAACAAATGAGTTGGGTTTCTCTGTCATCCACTCTGGTTTTTCCTTCTGAATATTGTGAACACCATGGGGCACACACCACCCACCGAGAGAGACCCAAAACAGGCGCTAGTATCAATCTAAATTTAAATATTAGTAAAGCTTTATTTCTTTCTCACTTTTATGTGAATAGTAAACGTAAGTAAAAGTTCTGATAATAATGTTCCTGTGCCATGTGGTTTGTGTTGTTCATGTCCTGAGGTTTATGCATCTTCTCTTTGGAGGCTTCTGTCTGGAAAACCAGCAAAACCCTCTTCAACCCATCTTACTTACTTGCACGTAGTTCGGCGACATGCCGAACCAATAATTCATTGGTTCTAAATGTATTTTATACACTGATAGACATTCCCTAGATGACTTAGTCTTCCCAGGATTCAATTCCATTTTATAATATAATCAGACTATTTTTTCAAATTTAATTTAAAACACACACACACACACACACACACACACACACACACACACACACACACACACACACACACCTTTTCTATGCTGTTGTTGCAATCAGTAGTCTGCAATAGATAACATTCAACTTCTACTTCCCTGAAGCTGCCTTTTTGATGTTGATTGATTTCCTGAGTGTTTCTTTTTAGTATAAAGACCACCAATACATATTTTTAATATATTTTTTTAACCTAGGCAATGTTGATATGAGTTAGAATATTTTCATTTCTTTCCAAATGAAAGAATTTTCATTTCTATCTATGAAAATAAACTCAGTTTGGTAAAATATAGGGACCCTAGTAGCAGAGGCTCATAAAAACAAATTAACAAGACAAATATGTACAATTATCTCTGATTCATCAATGTTTATGTAACATAAGTGGGTGTAATGGAAACATTTATAGATTCAGATTTCACATGTTGTTCAGCTTTGTAATCAGAAGAGAGAAGAAAATGTGCAATGGAAATATCACATTGACCTAGATTTTCATAAGGACATGAACCTGGTCTCTAAATAAGGGTTAAGAAATTTAATTTCTGAGCTAGAGAAACTTTTATACAAATTCATATCCAGAGCAAAGGAGTTCATTTGCTTGAACATATTATCAAGGGTTTTTTAAAAACTCTTGAAACCTAAGTGAGTGGATGGATTGAACATTTAGTCCCTGGAAGATTCATTGTGACTTTTGGTGAAAAACAATAACTTAAGTTTTAGATTTCTCTTCTTAACTCTCCATTACTTCCTGTGTAACTGAAAAAAATGATTTTATTCATCAGTGATTTATTGCCCCACTTTCAAGATAGTAACGATAATTATTCTCACAGTTACAAGAGAAAAAAATCCCATGTTCTCATACTTGACTGTTGTTTTGATACTTAGGGGGAACATCTGTTTACATATAGGCAGCTGTCTTCAGAAAAAAAATAAATTGCAAAATGAGGTAACCCTTAATTTTATCAAGTTAATTCTGTTTCATACAGAATATAGACTTAAGATTTTTGAACAAAGAAAAATTTTGTGTGAAACTAAGTAAACACAAATATATATCCTACATTCAGCATTTAACCAGTTTTAAAACAAGCTAGTTTCTAGACTAAAGTTTTTAGACTGAAGCATCGCTACATCTTGATTACGCTGCCCTAGATCTAAAGGTATTTCGTACCACTTCCTCATCCGTTAGGCAAAGACTACTGAATGGTCCGTTATAAAGAATGAACATTTTTAACAGCTTTTCCTTAAATTAACATGACAGGTACCACAGTGCAATGTTGTTAATCTTTTCCTAAAAGCTTAATGTTGCTATTTAGTTGTTTACTAATGAAGAAAACATTCCTTGTCATTTTAACTTAGACATAGATGGATGAATCTTCAGTGTCTTTGGAGATGGAGAGAAGATCTTACAGGACAAGTAATGATCATTTTCTTAAAAAAAAAAAAGCACACACACACACACATACATTGCCATGAATACTATATCTGAAGAAGATGAAATTAGAAGAAATCATATACGTGGAAACACTTTGTAAACTACAAAGTAGCGGTGTAAATGTTATTTTATTTGTCTGCCTGTCTGTCTTTACATTTATTTATTATTTGATCTTCTTGCTTCTTTGTTGCTGTCTTGAAGGTCAACCAGGATAACGTACTTCTTGGTAGTTTTGCAAGTTTTCAGGCTCCTGTGTCCATTCCCTCTGGAGCTTTGTTTGTTTATTTAAAAGTCTCATACAAGCCTATCTTCAGTTTCCTGAGGATTTCTTTGATCTTAGTTAAAAAAATTTATTCTGGTTGGGACTGATAATTTGGTATTTCAGACTACTAGGAAATAAGATAATATGTACCTTTAGGCTAACAATTTTATTTTGTTTATTTCTGTATTCCCTCTAAGTGCTCTGTAGCAATAGATGCTGAACAAATACTAATGAGTGAGGGAGTGAATGAAGTAAAGAAAGAATAGGCAATTTTGGAGGGTCGAATTATGAAATGTCACCAAATATCTAAACTTAGATTTTCCTTTTGCAGTAGCACCCTGAGTTCTTCATAAAATTCTTCTTTTTACTATGGATAATGACAGGACTGAAAATACAATATCTTTATCATATCAGCCTAATTTTGTGTCCAGTTTTGCTTTGGGTTTAGTACTAGAGCTAATTTTTTTCCCACAAAAAACATATAAATTGGAAAGGCTAGTTAAAACAGGAAAACTTGTCCTGAAGACCATCCACAGTTTGGTTTCTCCTAAAGGAATTAATCTTTGAAACAGTCTTGCAGACTTACTGTTGGATGATAAAGTTTTGGCCTGATCATTACATAATAAGCTGGTGCCTTCCCAAGTTATTAAATTTTTAGAATCATTTTCAAAATTGTTTTTATTGGGTTTCATAAAATGTTAATGCTGGTTATGAACTATTCAAAACCTCCAGGAATTTCAGCATTTCTCTGGTGTTCAAGAATCAAGAAGATTTAAAATACACATATTGAGCAGAATAAATAATACACCAAATGAAATACTTTCATCACTTTGAGCTATGTTGTCATCTCTGTTAATAGTAATTTATTGACAGTCTTTTGGCAGGATTAGGTAACTGACAAAATTTGGCTACTAGAGCAATTTTTTTTGCAGAACTGAATAAACTAGTTTAAGAAAGAAAACTATTGATAATGCAGAATAGTTGGTCAAAGTTTATTGATAAGCAAGTCCCAACAATTAGAAACATATAAGAGGTCTTGATATATGTTTAAAAACATCATGCTTGGGCTTCCCTGGTGGAGCAGTGGTTGAGAGTCCGCCTGCCGATGCAGGGGACATGGGTTCGTGCCCCGGTCCGGGAAGATCCCACATGCCGCGGAGCGGCTGGGCCCGTGAGCCATGGCCACTGAGCCTGCGCGTCTGGAGCCTGTGCTCCGCAACGTGAGAGGTCACAACAGTGAGAGGCCCGCATACCGCAAAAAAAAAAAAACAAAAAAAAAACCATCATGCTTTCAGCTACAACAAGCCTTGGTTGATCCAGGTCGGCTCCCAGGTATTAGATCTTGTCTCTCCCATCTCCTGACTCAGCAGCTCTGGAGATGGTGCAGGGCTGTGTCAAAAGGTAAAGCTTCTTTTTAGGACCCCAAAGAATTCATTCCCTGTGTCAGTGAAGTGGTTTTGCCCTCTCCTTTAGAAACATCTAGTTTGGTTTAAGTTTTTGAGGGATAGGGAGGATAGTTGGAAGGTAGGAGGGATGGGATGTCATGCTACAAAGATGCTGCAACGGGAAGAGAGAGGGCCAGAGTGGTAGGAAGAAACCAGGTTTAACATGATCTCTGGGGCCACTAGGAGTACCATTTAAGTCAAGGAACTCATTTTGAATCACCATAGGAAAGCATTTCAAGGAAGAGTTCTCAGAAACTTGGCCTTCTTTCTCCTTTTCTGACTTCTGCTTATGGTACTGCCAGTCTCGTTTTTACCAAGGCTAGAAACTTCACAGTTTTTCTGGTCCCTCACTTTCTACCTTATCAACATAGCCAAATATTTGCCAAGATCTGAAGACTGAATATGATACAACCATTATTTCCTTTCCTTTATTTGGCCATCCCTCATCTAGTCTTTCCTTCCAGTGCTTCCCTATATTCCGAAAATCTAGCCAGACTCATCTCCTAAAGCACAAACCTCATGGATTTCCTTCCTTGATGACAGAATAAAGTGGTCCAAGTTATACCTAACCTGACATTCAAGGCCCTCCGTGATCACTTGATCAAAATCCTCATCTCAGTTATTTCCTTTTATTCATTCATGCCACTTTCAACCATGAAGTTGGAATGATCCCATTGTCTGAACAATCCCAGAACTCTCCACTTCATTTGGGGAATTTTTTTCAGCCTTACCGTTTGTTTGAAATACTATACACTCTTCAGGATCCATTTCAAATGTCTCCTCTTTCCTGGTGCTTATCTGACTCCTTTAGCTTAAATAACTGATCTTTCTCTCTCTTTTAAATGTCCATGATACAGTTTTAATGGCATTTATTAGATTCTAGGTTTTACTATCCAGTCATTTTTATCTACAATTTTTCTCAAACAGTAATGCTGTTTGATACATGTCAGATAAACAAATGAATAATGTATCCATGAATATATTTCCTTGTGAGGTCATTTCAGAGTGGTGGACAAAAAGGGGATTATTTTGTTTACATTTTTTTAATGTTCTAAGGCCATAGTAACATGGTCAGTTGAGAAAGGGACTTTAATAAATAGCATATAGTGTCAGAAAAATCACCCAGGACAATTTAATGTCTCGCCTTGCTCATCTTACAATTTCAAAGGCCCTTCTTAGACTGATGGGCTGAAAAATATTTGTGATGATTTTCATCTTTATTTTATTACTGCTGACTTACTACATGTAAAGCATTGATCTTTCATTATATTGGTTTTAGTTTAGGTATTTTGGGTATTTTATTTCAAATTGTGTCCAAATGTTGTCCTTACTTGCCAGAATGGGCCATAAAGAATTTTGGGCTTTAATTGTTTATGAAAACTTTTATTCCTAAATATGATTTTAAGAGGTAGAGATGAGGAAATGGCATTTCAGGCTGACAGGACAGTTTGAGCAAAGATCAGACAAGGTAAAAAAATGTTAGGGTCATGTGGAAGTTCAAGTTCTGTTTGCTTGCTACAGAAAAAATGGCAACAATCTAGGGCATTGAGAATCTCACATTTAAACGGTTAGACCTATAGATGCCTGACACCCTTGGAAGGTTTACAGCTGGGAAATGAATGAACAAAACCTCTATTTTCAGTTATATGCATGATGGGGGTGTGAAGGGTAGACAGGACATGAAAAACTAGAAGTAAGAAAACAAAAGTCTCTTGTGATAGACTAGGTAAGAGGCCCTAAATTGGATAATCAGGAGGGCTGAGCTTTTGGAGTTGTAGCAGAGGAAGACTGATAGAGTGTTTCATCCTCAAAGTGTTGGCAAATCTTCCTGATGTTCCTGGCATGGGTGATAGGAAGGACAGGTCGTAGCGGATCTGGGAAACAACACTGGAGGATGGAGGGTGGCAAGCTATGAGTATGGATATGGTTTCTGGCCCACTGAGTCTGAATTCAATTCAGATTATGGACATTGTTATGTAGAGAATCAAAAATTCAGATAGGAAATTCAAGAGATATGGGGCTATAAATTCAGATTTAAAAGTCATAGCATTGTTGATTGTTGAAACCCAGGGAAAAGCTAAAAGCAGCCAGACAAAGGATTTATAGCAAGAGGAAAAGGATGGAACAAAAATCCTCCACAAACAGGTGAAGGAAGAAGGATGGAAGGAATAATGGAGACTGATAAGAAACAGAGTTCATGGAAAGGGCGGGCTTAACGGTTGCCTTTGCTAGGTGGGGCTAGGAGCCGGCTTGCAGGGAGAGTGGCAGTGGGTCAGGAGGAATTTATGCCCTGCTCTTGCTTATGAATGACTCACAATTAAGCATTCAACTTGTCTTCATGTATTTGAAAATTGTTAAATGTTCTCCTTCAGCTGTGCTGTTTCTTAGGCAAAAATGAGTCACTTTCCTTTCGTTTAACCTAATAAAGCATAATTTTGAAAACTTTTAACAGCTTTTTTTTAGGCTCTTTAAAGAATTGCCTCCAACTTTTCACGCCCCCTTTCACATGTGATCCCATCGTACGTTAAAAGGAACCTGATTAGCTGAAGAAGATCATGAGGCCATTTTTCCTTGACCTGCCGCTAGTTACAAAATTCCAGTATGACGTTTACTTTACAACCTGTAGCATTGCTGGGCAAGTTCACTTTTGGTGTTCAACTAACTTTTGACCTTTGCTCACAGTATAATACCTACCACAGGTTCTCTTTGCAAGTGCATATCAAGCATGGAAAATTTTTTGCAATGAATCCTGGAAATGAGTTTAGTCTTAATCAACTTAATAGCTTTTTTTTTTTTTTTTTTTTTTGCGGTACGCGGGCCTCTCACTGTTGTGGCCTCTCCCATTGCGGAGCACAGGCTCCAGACGCGCCGGCTCAGCGGCCGTGGCTCACGGGCCCAGCCGCTCCGCGTCACGTGGGATTCTCCCGGACCGGGTCACGAACGCGCGTCCCCTGCATCGGCAGGCCCACTCTCAACCACTGTGCCACCAGGGAAGCCCTTAATAGCTATTTTTAATGTGGCATGGTGTAACCTAAATGTGTACCTATAAAACCGTCCAGTTTAGAGATGGATTAGTCATTGAACTGGTCAAGTTAGTAAAAACACAATTAAGGCTAACTTGGTTGCTTCTTCTTATTCATATGTGGGCCTATGATTGTAAAAGAAAAGGCCAAATAAGCTTGCATTCCAACTTTTTTTACTCAGCCATTTAGAGTAGCTCATTTTTTCCTGGTGCGTGCCTGCGTGGTGTGTTTGTGTATGTTGCTATATATGCTCTTGGGTTTTAGAGCACTTTTTCTACATTCTCTCTTATTATTTTCACTCTATAGTCAGAATTATATTTACTTCTGTACATGGTTTCTTCCCTTCTTCATCATAAACTCCCTTAGAGGCTAGGTCAGCGTTTTGCTTCTCTGTGGTCTCTATAGCACTCAGCCTCATGGTTGTTTCAAGAACCTACTTAATAAGGAGTTGTTAAAAGAATTAATCCAATAACACCCTAACAGTGTTGTGTTGCTATCTCCATTTTGTATGTCTGATTGACATTCGTTAGATCCTTGAGGCAAAGGATGCTTCTACGTTGTCTTTGTGATCTTTTCTCTTACATCTAATATATTACCTTGCCCATGGTAGGTGCAATTATTCATAAAACAATGTGTGCCCATGGTAGGTGCAATTAATCATAAAACAATGTGTAACTGCTCCATGTCAGACACTGTGCTAGGCATTGGGATGTACAAAATGAAAAGGTGGGATCACTCCTGGGTCAGTGCAAGGAGTGGGGCCCACACATTTTCCTGAGTAGATGTTTGGATGTGAAGAAAGCTGAAGGTTTATGGGACATGCAGTTTAGGCATAGTTATAAAACATCAAGATGTGAGAGATCTTGAAAGCCAGCTTAACTATAGACCTAATCCTATTAAAAAAAAAACAACTTATGTTTGTCATTAATTTTCTTTAACATTACATGTATGTTAATTCCCATTATAATATCTTTGCACATAGAGACTGTAGTAGAGACTGGGATATGTGCTTACCCTAATGTCCATTCTTTCTTTGCTTCTTAGCAACTGACTTTTAGCTGGATACCTGGCCACCTGAAATTAAAGTCTCTATTTCCCATCTACCTGAATTTAAGTGTGCCCATGTGAGAAGGCTCTGACCAATAAGATATATAAGTGAAGGTAGTTTATGAGTTTCCTAGGCAGGCTGATTAAAGGAAACTGTCTCAGCTGAGAGGACCCAGTCTTTGGCCCTTTTGTCTTTTTTATTCTGGCTTATAACACTGATGTAATGGCTGGAGCTTCAGCAGCCATCTTGGACCATGAGGTAATTTTATACTATAATCCATATACTAGAATGATGGGGCAGAAGGATAGGAGATTGGGTCCCTGATGGAGCTGCCTTACCAGTCTTAGACTGCTAATCTCCAGACTTCCTTACATAAGAGAGAAAGTAACTTCTATTTGTATAAGCTTCAATTATTTTACAATTTTCTAAGTCTCACTAGTACAAAGGCAATTTAAAACATTTAGTATTAATCTCCTTTGGAACATAGAAAAATATTATAGACATAATAGATCCTCTTAAGTCATGTTTGATTTCTTGGCAGATAAAACTACCTGAGGGAGGGTGTTATCACCTTGAGATTTTTTGCTCTGGCTACAGAAAAAGGACTTAAAATAAAATACAATTTCTTAGTTCTTGATCTTAAGCAGTATCTTATGAGGGAGGGCTATGTATGCAGTAAAGAATGGACCTTAGTTTGACTTTTTTTCTGGCAGTGTGACTACAGGTAAGTCACATTCTCATCTGTGGAAAAGCGGTTGCATCTACTGCCTGGCTGGTTGCGAATATTAGATGATTAAATGAGGTAACATAAGAAGTAACATAGTGGTCTTACTTCCCCCTTTCCTTTTTCTAAGAATAAGAACTTTGAAAATTATAGAATACGCCAGGTTGATTCAGATAATTAAAAGAGGCATTTTCCTTAAATGATATTGATATCTCTTTGGTACTAGTGTTGTACTTTTTGTCAAAAGTCAGATTTCTAAATCCTCAAATTATCTTACTTACCTTTTGCCAATATACAACCTTGCTTTCTATTTTGTACAATAGAAAAAGTCGGTTTTGAAAATTACGAATAAATAACTAAATGTGCATTATAAGTAGTTATTATGGCATATGGAAACTGATCATTTTTCTTTCGCATAAAATTCAGAATGATTCTATGTCAGCACTATAAGGTTCTTCCTAATGTACTGTCATTAATACTGATTACTAAGCCCTTTTCTTTTTTTTAAAAAAATTATTTATTTATTATTTATTTTTGGTTGCATTGGGTCTTTGTTGCTGTGCGTGGACTTTCTCTAGTTGCAGCAAGCGGGGGCTACTCTTCATTACGGTGCACGGGCTTCTCATTGTGGTGGCTTCTCTTGTTGTGGAGCATGGGCTCTAGGCTTGCGGGCTTCAGTAGTTGTGGCTCGCGGGCTCAGCAGTTGTGGCTCACGGGCTTTAGAGCGCAGGCTCAGTAGTTGTGGTGCACGGGCTTAGTTGCTCTGCGGCATGTGGGATCTTCCCAGACCAGGGCTCGAACCCGTGTCCCCTGCATTGGCAGGTGGGTTTTTAACCACTGCGCCACCAGGGAAGCCTACTAAGCCCTTTTCTTAACTAGCTTCCTCATCTGATTCCGTATGAAATTGTAAATAGTATAGCTGTTTTAATGATATTAACCATTAAGTAATATAGATTATGTTCTTGTAAAATTTTAATTTTCATCTTACAGCAAACCCAATTTTACCATTCTAAATTAAACATAAACAATGTCTTATTAGATTTATTCCCGGAAGTGTTCAGAAGTACCCATTTTGCCTTATTATTTTAAATTCATATGGCTGTCAACATATAACAGGTGGCAATAGAGAAAACAGCTATCCTAAATTTATTATTTTCACCATATATTTAATATTTGGAAGTTAATTACTTTTTATATAAGGGGAAAAATAGAACAGTCTGGTACAGATTAGAAAAATAGAGGATGATATGAATAATTAACATGGGTTTCAGAAGAGATCTTCATTAATCATTAGCAACTGTTATAAATATTTTAGATTTTTATTAAAAATCTAATGCCAAACATTTTATAATTTGCATGTTGAGGAGTGAGAGTGCTTGGGAAATGTTTCATAAAATAAATTCAGAGTCAGCTGGAATTTCAGAACTGAACTTACAAACTCAAGTTTTGTTCACTTGATCAATAGCTGAATGTATCCTGTAAATAACTGTCACAAATCAGCATGAATATCACTTCTGAAACCTTGGTTTGATTTTTATTCCAAATACGCTGTAAGCTTTGTGCAAAATATAGAATAATAATCGAGTACTTGAGATTTTTTTCTTAAAGTTCTAAAAACTTTAAAATTATATAAATTTGGTTTATTTAAAGATTTCGTTATGAAACATTTTTGTTATAAGGTGATTATAAAGAAAGCCTTAAGAGGATCACTGTTGAAATAAAGTGAAATCCCAATATGGCTTGCCCACCTTTTCATGATTGCTGGCTTCTGTTTTCTCTCACTTCCATTCATACTGTATCAACCATCATCGTGAGTTGCGGTGCTTGCCCTGAGCAATTGTGCTTTCTCTTCCCTCTGCTTTGCAGATGCGTTCCCTCAGGCCAGAATTGTCTCTCTCTCATCTCCCACTCTGCCTGCCTTTGCCTGGTTTAAATCCTATTCACCTTCAGTGTCAGCAGAGAGGTTATTTCCTCTGCAAGACTTCCCTGAGCCCCAGCCTAGGCTAGGAGTCCTGCCTCTGTGTTCTCAAAGTGCCCTGTGCTTCCCTACTGTCACACCTCCCATGCCAATGCCATACTCTGCAACTGCCTCTCTAAATCCACTTCTGGACTGTAAGTCCCCGAGCAAGGACCCCACTACTCCATGGCCTTTGCTACCATGGTAAACCTGCATCTACCAGAATGCTGGCACATAGTAGGCAATCAATAAATATAATGAATGAATGAATGAAAAGGAAGAAAATGAGACATCCTCAGCTTCAATGTATATGTGCATGTAAAATGCTAGCTCTGACCACATTTGTTCCCTGTTACTGAATTGGATTTCAGCATGGCCAATTTGATTATAACTACCTTTAAGAATATTGCTTGATTTATTTAGTCACAGTTTTTGTGCCGATTGTGAGGATGACTGTGATTATCAGAATGACATCCACATAACATTATGCTTGGGCTATTCCATTTAGATACATCAAAATCAATATATATTAAGAAAATATATAATTTATCAAGGTTGAGGGAAACACTAGTATTTATAAATATGAATTCAAATGCTTTTTAATGAGTGGCGGGACATTTTAAAGGAAAGATGTAAAAAGAAGAAGTTGGCAGCAGAATAATTTAAATAGAGTAAGAATTTAATTAAAAAAACTTTATCTCGGCATTATCTCCATTTTGTGATGTCATATTTACGGATGTTTAATTGCACTTTAACTTAAAATAAAGTTGGGGTAAATGCAGGAGACTAAACATACCACAAAAAATTGCTAGTCTTTATTTTCAAGGTCTGCAGTGGCTTTTCTTTCCTTTCTATATTTATCCTTCAACAGTAATAATAAAATAAGTTGGAAGCGTTGAACCATGTCATCACTCCTCCATGGTCCCATTTAAGCAACCCTGTCATCTGGGCTTGTGTCCGGCCCAGAAGCAGGCTGGACACATCTTCAGGCTGCCAGGCCACTAGGGGTGACAAACAAATCTAACATAAAATGTAGCTGGGAACCTACACACATCCTCAGAAACTCCTGTGTGTGTTAAACATTTGGAGACAAGTCTTCAACTCATTTTTTAAAAATTTTATTTCCCTCTCTCTTGGTGTTCCCTTCATCCAGCTCTGCACTTGTTCATTTTCTTTGCATTTCCTGTCACTCTCTCTGTTTCTATCCCCCCATCGTCTGCCTGATCCATACTGCACTATTGCTCCGTAGTGAATGATGTATCACTAATGCCTTAATGACAGAATGAACCACCTGCTGCCCATGGGCCGCAGACGTGACAATGCCCGCAACCACAGAATTTCAGAAGAGTATCAGAACAAGAAAATAAACCTATTCAAATGGATAAACAATCACATTGATTACTTCTTCACACTAGCTCGCACCCGTGTGCTTTGTTCTGAGAAACTACCCCTTGAGTCAAGAGAGCCTGGGGCAGAGCATGTGCTTCAGGTGATGGGTGGGGCCTCCATAGGGGCTGCTACCTGGAACATGGCTTTGGGACATGCATACCAGGCTTGTGAGATGGTACGAGTGAAGAATCAGAGCCCATGGACAGGAGAGGCATTGTGGCATTGCTTACACGTCCTTGAGCGGGGTAGGGCTGCTGTGAGAATAGTTTCCTGTAGCTCTGTCCTAGATCAGTAATTGGGAGGGAAAGCCACACAGTGTGTTTAGTTCTCCTTCTCTCTTGCTCAGATTTACCTGTCCCACCCCAAGTCAGGGCAGCTTCTTCTGCTCCAGTGCACCAGGAAATCTCAAGGGAATCTCTCAGTGATGCTGAGTATTTTGTCCCTGTCTGTGGCATAACAAATGTGCCAACCAATTGCCCTGCCCCGAATTCCTCACACCTGTGCTATTGGGTCTTATTTATCATTGCATGCTATGGTATGTTTTAGCTCTGTAGATTCTGACACCTTAGCTGAAAGCAGATGATGGTGGATGGGGGAGAGACAAACAGAGGTGGGTGGGAGGGAGAAGAAGGAAAGGGGAAGGATGTGGAGAAGAGGAAAGAGGAGGAGAGAGAGAAAGAGGGAGAAGGAGAGCTGGATCTTAATGTCAAGGAAATAACGAAGAACACATTGTCTATTTCCTCATAAAAAAAAAAAAACTAGGTATGTATAAGTATGTATATAATCCTCTTGAAAGCAATTCTTAAATTTTAACTCTTCATTTATCTCTCTGATGAAGAGATAGCATATAATTAGAGCAGACAGCTATAGAAAAAATAAATTCCTCAAAGAGGGCAGATAAAGTCAGAAAAACTAAAGTGGTACAAGTTTTGCTCATAAGCATTCCAATCTCTATTTTGTCATTGAGTCTAACTCTAAACCTGATTGTAGTATTCTTTGCCAGGGAGAAACTACTTATTACCTTTGTTCAATATAAAAACTATTAGTTTGTTACTCAAAGAAATAATGTAATAGCTTCTCGAACGTAGTTGTCATTCTGTATAATGCTTTAACCCCTCTTTTTCCCCTTCCATCCTTAAGGCTTTATCATAGACAGCTTCTCACTGTTGCTGTTGGATCCTTCTGCTTCCATGTTGGATCCTTCTTCTTCCCTCTGGCTGCTTGGGGATTGGAGATAAAGGTGACACAGGAAAGGGCTGCTCTGGCTGGGCCCATAAAATGCTGAAATTTGTTTTTAATTTTTCTGGTTGAGGTCTGAATATGGTTGGGAAATAAGATTGTGTGTGACAAATGAAATAGATATGTGTTCCCACTGAAAACTTCACCAGATGGGATGAGGTTGAAAACTTCTGAGGTCCTCTTCCTGCATCTCCATCACTAGCCCCAGGAAATGGAGCTGTTTTAGAGACACAGGCCATCCACTAGGACTTTTCCTTAGTGGACAGTTACTATGGTGCATTTAGTATAAAAGCATTACCAAGCCCATCTGTGACTATTATTGTGTGCTTACGAGAAACATGGCCACAAGCTGAAACTTCAGATGAACTCTGTACACTATAGCTAGGATTCTATTTTAGAAAAACTCTCTCAGACTGAGCTAAATAAATTAAAATGAAAAGACGGTATATTTTGGATAGTAAAATCTAGAGTAATACGTACCGCACAATGGCATTCAATGATGCTACTCTTCAGTACCATTATTCTGCCAGCGGCCAAAAGGAGCAACTGCTCTGGAAACTGACATATGACAAAGCGTGCCCTAGAATTGCTCTTGGTTCTTGTTAAAGTAATAGAATCAAGAACATCTTCTCTAAAAGACTAAGAGAGATTTCACCATGCCTCACTTCCCTCCTGATCTCAGTCACTACTTTCCAGTCCCAACTTTATGCTGCTGTGTCCATTTTCCTCTCCATAACTTCATCCACCCCCATCCCCCAAACTCTTCCAGTTTGTCTACTGAACATCCCTTTCTGTGTCCAGTGACTTCTCATATTCCTCAACCTTTACTCAGAACTCCATCTCGTGCCTTAACTGAAAACTGGATGTCCCACTTTCTCTGCAGCCCCTCTCAAGCATGTCCTTAGGTCACTAGGTGAAGTAGGTGACCTCCTCCCTCTTGGTAGCCTTTATTCACCTATAATTCACCTAACTCCTGCACAACCCATTGCTACTCTGAGCTTCATATACTGGTACTCTGCCACATTCCTACCATCTTCTCTCACAAATCTACCAACTTTCTTGACAGTTTCCTTTGTTTACTAAAGTTTTCTGTCATATTCTAACACTGACCATCTTGTTGGGCTACTTAAACATTCATGGGTGATTATAACAACTTCTTACTACTGTTCCTCACAGCTCCTTGGTAAAAGAAAGGTCAGTTCCTATCCTCTCAGTATCTTGATAGTCTCATTTCCCATGACTTTTCCTCCTCAGCCATTGCTCCCATTGTTGTATCATGGATTTCATCATCAAATCTGCAGCACCTCCTAATTATAGGTTTTCAGCCTTTTATGTGAATCCCAATTCCTCTGCTTCTTATTTGCTTAGCTATTCCCTCTAGAGCAATTCTTTGTCCACTTCGAGAAGTCCAATGCATTACTCCTATCACTATAACTCTGTTTATCAGACCCACTTCTTGGGTCTTTTTTCATGGTACAGCATTTTGATCGCTCTCTTGACTTGCCCTCCACCTAAATTTACAGTAAATTTATAAATTTTCTTACATCTACATCTATTTTATCTTCTTTTTCCCTATTAAAGTGGAGGAAATGTCCCTCTACCTAGCAAAGGTATGTTTTTCCACTTGTCCTGTAGGACACGCCCCCTCTCACCTTTTCAAATACTTCCCTTCTTCAGTGATTCCCCTATCTCTCTCCCACATCAACCATTTCCCCTTTATAGTGAATCATTCCTACTAGTATTTAAACATGTTCTAGAATTTTCTGTCTGAAAGCCCCCCTCCAATCCCACTAAACTGAACCAACAAGGTCTTTCTTTGGTACTTACACTCCATGTAGTTACTACCTCATTTCTTGGATGTAATCTTCTCAGCTGTCTCCCTCCCCTTCTCCATTACTTTTTCAGTTGAATATGGCTTTTGCATTTACCACTCAATGGAAAACCAATCTTGACAAGTTCAACATTTGTGTTGGCAAATCCATCTAAAAACAGCTAATTTTCTATCTTCATTCCACTCAAATTTTTGGAAGCATTCAACAGAGTTGGGGTTTTTCTCCCTATAGAAACACTCACCTTTCTTAGTTTCACCGACACTACCATCTATGGGCCTTTCCCTTATTTCCCTGGTTCCTCCTTTTCAGTTTCCTCTGCCAACTGACTAGTAAATGTTGGAGCTCCATTGGGTTTGCTATCCTCTTGGGAAGCTTATCCCTTTCATGACTTTAAATACCATCCATATGCCTACACCCCTTAAGTTTCCATCTCCAGCTTAGATTCTCAACTTCAGACTCACATCTTCCCCACATATACTTGGAGAATTCATAGACATATCAAACTGAACATACTCCAAATTTAACTCTTTATCTTAACCCAGTCACCCTCTCTCTAGCATGTCCATCCCCCAACTTTCCTCATTTGAGACCAGGGAACATGCTTGATTTTTGCTTTTCTTCACTTCTGCTTCTAAACCATCAGCAAGCCCTGTTGATTTTACTTTCAAACTACATTCTTTTATTAATTGAAGATACTTTATTTTGCATATCTAGCTTTGGAACCATGTAAATATTCTATATATTTGCTTACAAAAAATTATAGCAAAATGAAAAAAGCAATTTCTAAATATTAAATGGAAAATAAAACAAAACTGTGCATAGTTGACCCTTGAACAATGTGGCGGTCAGGGTGCTGACCCTCATGCCCTTGAAAATCTGCATATAACTTTACAGTCAGCCCTCCCTAGTGAGATATAGTCTAAAGACAAAAAGAATGGCAAAGTAATATTAAATAAGAGTTATATTGTTAATAATAATATTTTGTACTTATATATAAATAATTATGTTAATGTCACTGGAAACCAATAATTTTATCATAGAACAAGATACAAATATTAAATCAAGGAGGTTAAGTGAAAATCCTGTTATCCTTACATTTGAGTTGGAAGTAATTTAACTTGTGATTAACAAGTATTAACTTGTGATGTATTTTTTTCTGAGTGACAAAAATATCAAAGTACATTCTTGCATGTCCCTGCTTCTGTCTGTATCCCCACCACTACCTGGCTAGTCCAAACATGATAACCACTTACCTGAATACTTGCACAACAAGAGCAGCCAACCTTCCCTTCTGCTGCTTCTGCTCCATTTGCATATAGCAGTCAGAGTGATCTTTTTAATATGTCAATCAGATGATGTGGCTTTACTGTTTACAACCCTTTAATATTTTCTTAATCCTGTGAAATAAAATCCAGCCTCCTTATGACCAATAAGACCCTGCATGATCTGAATTCTACCTACATCCAGAGTTTCATCTCAGTTTGCTCTTTTCCTTGGTCACTATACTTTACTGACTTTGACTTGATTTTTAAATTCCTTGAACACGCCAAACTCTTATTGCAGGGGCTCTGCCTCTGCTATCCTTATACCAAAACTGCCTGACCTTTCCTGCTTTTTCACAACCGACCCTTGATCCCTCAGAACTGACCCCTCATTGTCGAGGTCTCGGTTTAAATGTCAATCCCTCAGGGAAATTTTCCCTGACTACACTATGTATCACAAATCCACCCTTGATAATCTTTACCATATTATCCTTGTTTTTTGTTTCCCTTATGAAAATTATGATAATTTATACTTATTTACTTAAAAAAATTTATGTACCTGAATTACCATATCACTCACTATATTTTAAGTACCACGAGGTCAACCATGTCTCTCTTGCTCTTTTGTCTCTCTGTGCTAGGACTGCTGAGCCTCCAGTCCTAGCACTGAGCCTCCAGTCCTGGCACAGTTCCTGGCATATAATAAATAGTTGCTAAATGAAGTCTATACCAAATTCAGACTTGAAACAAGTGGAATTTTTGCTTATGTTTATCCTCTCCGCTATATTACATCATATTCAGTAAAAAAAAAAAAAATCTTCATTAGTAAAATATGTATACTCAAAAGAGATTCCATAAAATTTTTCTTTGGATAATGGTAATCTCTAATTATACATGTTTATATAATAATGCTATATGATTATGTGGTAACTTCTATTTTAGGGTCTAAAAACTATTTTGAAATGATAGTTAATGAACAAGCAGATGTGGTGACACTGGGTCAGTAAAATAATTTTACACGTAACCCCACTTGCTTTCTTAAGAACCCTGCTCTATCAAATGTACATGATGAGTTTGATTCAAGACCTAGTGACTGCTTTGACCTAGTGATCCTCATTTAGTAAATAATGTGCCAAGTTGAAAATCAACAAAGTTCCATAATTAAAGGTCCATGAGGTGCTTTTGTTGCCATGGTGGAAAAAAGCTTAGAAAGAATGACAGGAATAATAAATAGTTATACTCCTCTTACCTGACATTTACTGAGTACCACTGTATTCCAGAAAGTTTTCTGGACTCTGGGACTGTAATGCTGAACGTGGCATGATCTTTGATTTCATTGTAGTGGGGAGACGTGTATATCAACAGGTGATTATAGTACAGTGTGGTAAGTACCATAGAAGAGTGCTGTATAAACTGCCTTGCTACATAAAGAAGCCAGGAAAGGCTCCACACATGAGATTTTTGGACTGCAGTTTAAGAATGAGTAGGGGTTGGCCAGGAAGAGAAGGTGAAAACTAAAGAGGAGGACATTCTCAGAAGAGGAGAGAGGCATGCAGATGCGAAAGAGTATGACATGTTAATGAGAATGATCAGTGAGGTTGGAACAGAGGATACAGGAAGGGGAGTGGCAAGGAATGGTACCCATTTCCTAGCTGCACTGATGTTTCTGCAAAAAATGATGAGGACTTAGCATGCTCCATCAGTAACTGAGAAGGCTGTAAAACATGAAAACTTCATTCTATGCAGTTTATCTCCATTACATTTTAGGTTAATGTCATGATTTAAGAGTTCATAATCTCGATAATGTTATTATAAAACTGTTTAAATAACCAGCCTGAGCGTTTCCTGCCATTTTTCTTTAAGAACAGAGATCATTAAGTCCATTCAAACATGGTGGTCTTTTATCTGTACGTTTCTGCATCTTTAGATAATTTAGGGCCTAAATTTTAGGCTATCAATTTCAGGATTGTTTAAAGGTTAAATTGAAAAAGTTTGGCTTATTAGAGCTCCTGCCCATGACTCGTTTTTTACATATGTAGAGTGGGTGGTCATCTGTGTTACATGATGGGGAGATTCCAGGAATGCTTTCTCGCTCATTCTTTGGCAACCCATGAGTCACAGTGATAAACCTGCCATATTAGAAATTCCTTAGGGTAAAAATACTATCTCCCAAACCCAGTTTCTTTATGTTTCTTCCCTTTTTCTTTTTAAGATACAAATGGCTTTCTGTCACATTCCAAGGACATTCTTAAATTGTCATCTTCTTCTGCCAAATTTGAGACTCTGAGTACATCATTTTTCTTGAGTTTTTTTTTCAGTTTTTATGTTCTCTAAATAGTCTTGGATTCCTTCAAACTCATGCTTAGAAGATATAAGCCAGGGTTCAGAAAATAGATTTGTATTTAATCCCACTCATTTTAATATGTTGCCTCACTGCAGCCTTCTGTTTGTTTGGTGTCCCCAAGACAGAAGGTGTTCCATTTAACTTTTCCAGAGAGTCAGCCTTCTCTCTCCTGACTGAGTGTGAGAGCTTTGGTTCTAGCTGAATGGGATGGTGAAAGAGGATCTGAGGTTTAAGTTCTCCTTCTTCCAAGTTTCAACCAATCTTCTTGTTTTTGTTTGCAGCCTCCTTTCCTATTTCCAGAGGTACTTGGTAGCTCTGCTTTATGGCATTTCCAGGTTTTAATAGGGCAGGTCCATTTTTCCCTTGTTGGCTTCCTTTTCTGTGGCACTTACATCCCTCTCAGCTTTAAGTCAATAACCACTTGTTGACATTCTTTTTGTTTTTCATGATATAATTCATATCACCTGCTGTCGTTGCCTCTCCCATTCTTTTGCTCTGGGATTTTAGTGGTTTTATTCCTTTTAGTAGGGTTTTGGGAAGGAACTAAGATAAATGTCTGGCTAAAGTTATAGTTATTTAATTAAAATTTAATTAAATAGTTATTTAATTATTAGTTAACTGTTTAGTTCTTTAAATGAACTTGCCTACCTCAAAAGTAAAATCTGAACTCCAACGGGATGTTTTCCAAAGTGTTTCAGGCTCTTGGTCCTTATTTACCTATATTCTAGGAATGTCTTTTGCCTCTTTCAATTCTGGTCCTCTTAGAGAGTCAGTTCAAGTATAACTGTGTCCTAACGTTTCCTGGTTGAAAGGTACAGAGAAGTAGGAGAAAGAGTGAATAAGCTTTTAACACACATTGTGAAATAAAGACTTTGGATACCTCTTGATATGTTAAATAGTGAAACCAAGAAGTAATGCAGAGCATCCTTTCATGTGTTTGTTGGCAATCTGTATATCTTCTTTGCAGAAATGTCTATTTGGGTCTTCTGCCCATTTTTAGATTGGGTTGTTGGTTTTTTTGATACTGAGCTGCATGAGCTGCTTGTATATTTTGGAGATTAATCCTTTGTCAGTTGCTTCATTTACACATGAAAGGATGCTCAACATCACTAATCATTAGAGAAATGCCAATCAAAACTACAGTGAGGTATCACCTCATACCAGTCAGAATGGCCATCATCCAAAAATCTACAAACAACTAATGCTGGAGAGGGTATGGAGAAAAGGGAACCCTCCTGCACTGTTGGTGGGAACATACAGCCACTACGGAGAACAATATGGAGGTTCCTTAAAAAACTGAAAATAGAACTACCATATGACCCAGCAATCGCACTACTGGGCATATACCCTAAGAAAACTGTAATTCAAAAAAAGTCATGTACCACAATGTTCATTGCAGCTCTCTTTACAAAAGCCAGGACATGGAAGCCACCTAAGTGTCCATCGACAGATGAATGGATAAAGAAGATGTGGCACATATATACAATGGAATATTTCTCAGCCATAAAAAGAAATGAAATTGAGTTATTTGTAGTGAGGTGGATGGACCTAGAGACTGTCATACGAGTGAATTAAGTCAGAAAGAGAAAAGTAAATACCGTATACTAACACATATATATGGAATCTAAAAAAAAAAAAAAAAAAAAAAAGTGGTTCTGAAGAACCTAGGGGCAGGTCAGGAATAAAGACACAGACCATAGATGTAGAGAATGGACTTGAGGACACAGGGAGGGGGAAGGGTAAGTTGGGATGAAATGAGAGAGTGGCATGGACATATATACACTACCGAATGTAAAATAGATAGCTAGTGGGAAGCAGCCGCATAGCATGGGGAGATCAGCTGGGTGCTTCGTGTCCACCTAGAGGGGTGCGATAGGGACGGTGGGAGGGAGACGCAAAAGGGAGGAGATAAGGGGACATATGTATACGTATAGCTGATTCACTCTGTTATAAAGCAATTATACTCCAATAAAGATGTTAAAAAAAAAAAAGAAGCAATGAAGAATGTGTAGAAGAGGATTTTCAGCAGAGGAAACCTGCCTAAGATACCCACCAGAACACTGAAGAGAATCCAGGATCGGGTACAACAGATATAATGGGGGACAAGGGAAGAAGCTGACATAAAAATGACTATAACTGTGGCATTGTCTGCTTATACTGTTTTAAATTCTGTCAGTTTTTGCTTCAGGTTTTTTGAAGCTTGGATGTTAGGTGCATAAATGCCTAGGATTGCTATGTTATTTGATTAAATGAATTCTTTATGAAGTAAACTTCTTTATCCCTGGTACTACCTGTGATCAGAAATAGATTTGTCTGATTAAATTAGGCACTCCAACCTTCTTTTGACTAGTGTTCACATGGTATATCATTACCCATCTTTTTATTTTAATGTGTAGGTGTCTTTATTTAATTTTTAAAATTGAAATATAGTTGACATGCAATATTTTGTTTCAGGTGTATTACACAGTGATTTGATATTCACATACACTGTAGAATTATCACCATGATAAGTCTAGTAACCATCTGTCCCCATACAAAGTTATTAATTATTGACCATATTCCTTATGCTGTATATTATATCCTCATGGCTTATTTATTTTATAACTGGAAGTTTATACCTCTTAATCCGCTTCACCAATTTTGTCCCACCCCACCTGGCAATCACCCATTTGTTCTTTGTATGTATGAGTCTGCTTTTGTTTTATTTGTTGGTTGGTTTTGTTTTTTAGATTCTGCATATGAGTGAAAATATATGGTATTTCTCTTTCTCTGTCTGACCTTTCACTTAGCATAATATTTTCTATATCCATCCATGTTGTTGCAAGTGCCAAGATTTCATTTTTTATGGCTCCAGTTTACATTTAGATTTAAAGTAATTATTGATAGGTATGTACTGATACTTGTTGCCATTTTGGTAATTGTTTTCTTATTATTTTTGTAGTTCTCTTTGTTCTCTTCTTTTGCTCTCTTCCCTTGGGACTTGATGACTATCTTTGGTGTCGTTTAGATTCCTTTCTCTTTTTTCTGTGTGTATCTGTTACAGGTTTTGGATTTGTGGTTACCTTGAGGTTAACATACAACAATCTGTGTTTGTGTGTGTGCATGTGTGTGTGTGAGATTATTTTAAGTTGCTGATGTCTGAAGTTCAAATTCATTCTAAGAACCCTGTGTTTTTACTTCCGCCTTCCCACTGTTTAATCTTTCTGATGTTATATTTTACATCTTTGTGTGTGTGTGTACCCCTTAACTACTTATTATAGATATTGATGATTTTACTACTTTTGTCTTTTAACCTTCCTACTAGCTTTATAAGTGATTGATCTACTACCTCTACTGTGTATTTTCCTTTACCAATGAAATTTTTTTCTTAATTTTCATATTTCTATTTGTGGCCTTTTATTTTAAACTTAGAAGTCCCTTTAACATTTCTTGTAAGACTGGTTTCATAGTATTGAACTCTTTTAGCTTTTGCTTGTCTGTAAAACTTTTGATCTCTCCATCAAATCTGAATGAAAGCCTTTCCAGGTAGAGTGTTCTTGGTTACAGGTTTTTCTCTTTCATCACTTTCAATATATTGTGTCACTTCCTTCTGGCTTCCAGAGTTTCTGCTGAAAAGTCAGCTTATACTCTAATGGGAGTTCTCTTGTATGTAACTAGTTGCTTTTCACTTGATGCTTTTATTATTCTCTTTATCTTTAATTTTTGTCATTTATTTGTCATCAGTCTTGGTGTGGAGCTCTTTGGGTTCATCTGTCTGGAACTCTCTGTGTTTCCTGGACCTGGATGTCTGTTTCTTTCCTCAAGTCAGGGAGGTTTTCAGCTATTATTTCTTCAAATAAATTCTCTACCCTACTCTCTCTTCTTCATAATCAAATGTCTGTATGCTTGATGTTGTCCCAGAGGTCTCTTAAACTATCCTCATCTTTTAAATTCTTTTTTCATTTTTCCTGTTCCGCTTGGGTGATTTCCATTACTCTGCATTCCAGATCACTGATCCTTTCCTCTGTATCATCTAATCTACTGTTGATTCCTTCTAGTGTAGTTTTTATTTCAATTATTGTATTTTTCAGCTTTGTTTGGTTTTCTTTACATTTTCTGACTCTGTTAACATTCTCACTGTGTTCATCCATTCTTCTCCCAAGTGTGGTGAGCATCTTTATGATCGTTACCTAAACTTTTTATTGGGTAGTGTGTTTATCTCCACTTCATTTAGTTATTTTTCTGAAATGTATCTTGTTCTTTCATTTGGAACATATTCCTCTGTCTCCTTATTTTCCCCAAGTTTCTGCATTTATTTCTATGTATGAGATGTGTTGGTTACATTTCCTGATCTGGGAGAAGTGACCTTACGTAGGAGATATCCTATGTGGCCCAGCAGCACTCTCCCCTCTGGTCACCAGAGCTATAGTCTCCAGGAATGTCCCCTATGTGGGCTGTATGCATCCTTCTGTTGTGGTGCAGCTGCCTACTTTGAGTGTGCTGGTAGGTGGGCTGTCCCCTGGTCCAGTTGGCTGTAGGGTCCTGCCTTGTGTGGTGGCTGCTGGCCCCATGTAGGCTTCCTGCACCATTGGCTGCTTGACCCAATAGGGCTTCCCTCACCATTGGCTGCTTGACCCAATAGGGTGCACAGCTACTGTCGGCCCACTGCTGCATAGGGCCAGGTTCTGGGATGCTGTCTGCATGGCCCGGGGAGCTCAGGTTTAGTACGCATCTGCTGGTGGATGGGGCTGGGTCCCTGTGTGGTCCACGGGGGTTTGTGGATGATGTCAGCATGCTAGTGGGCAGGGCTGGGTTCCCTCCCCATTGTCTGCATGGCTTGGGGGCAGGGCTTGGCGTTGGTGCAAGCCTGTTGAAAGGCGGGTAAGCTCTGGTCCTAATAGGCTAGAGAGAGGATTCCAAAACGGTGCTCACCAGCACCATTGTTATTGCAGTAGAACAAGCTCCTAAAAGATGGCTGCTGCCAGCATCTCTGTTGCTGAAGGGAGTCCCAGTGATCTCCTGTCTCTCTGAGAGGCTCTCCAAGATCAGTAAATGCTCTGACCCAGGATCATTTCAAACTACTGCCTGTATGCTGAGACTTGGAGCATATGAGATTTTGTGCATGCCCTTTAAGAGTGGAGTATCTTTTTCCTATATCCCTCCTGCTCTCCCAAGCAAAAGCCCTGCTGGTTTTCAAAGCCAGACATTCTGGGGGCTTATCGTCCCTGGGCAGGACCCCCAAGCTGGAGAGCCCAGTGTGGGGCTTGGGCCCCTCATCCCTTGGGGAGTGCCTCTACAATTGATATTCTCCCCATTCTGACTGACCTGAGTCACTGACGCAGGGGTGTGTGTTCTGACTATACTGCATCTCTGCCCCTCTTACCTGTCTCATTATGGTTCCCTCTTTATGTCTTTAGTTGTGAAAGTTTTTTCTGCTAGTCTTTAGGTTGTTCTCATAAATAGTTGCTCTGTAAGTATTAGTAATTTTGGTGTGCCCATGGGAAGAAGTGAGTTCAGGGTCTTACTACTTCTCCATTTTGGCCACCTCCTCTGTATGTGTCTTTATAATAAAGTGTGTTCCTTGTAGGCAGTGTGTAATTGGGTTGTAGTCCCCCCAACCCCCAGTTTTATTGAGATATAGCTGATATACAATATTGTATTAATTTAAGATGTATAACATAATGATTTCTTACATGTATATACTGTGAAATAGTTACCACAGTAAGTTTTGTTAATATCTATAGTCTCACATAGTTATGCATCTTTTTCTTATAGTGATAAATTTTAAAATCTACTCTCTCAGCAGCTTTCAAATATACAATACAGTATGGTTAACTATAGTCACAAAACTGTACAATGTATCTCCAGAACTTATTTTTCTTAGAGCTGGAAGTGTGTATCTTTTGGTCACCTTCACCCATTTCCCCCATGCGCCAACTACCTCCTCAGTCAATCTGTTTTCTGTTTTTATGAGTTTGGGTTTTTTTAAATTTTATATATAAGTGAGATCATACATTTGTCTTTCTCTCTTTGACTTATTTCACTTAGCATAATGCCCTTAAGTTCCAACCATGTTGTTGCAAATGGCAGTATGTCCTATTTTTTTATAGCTGAATAATATTATATACACACACATGCATACATACACATATTTTCTTTTTCCATTTGTCTGTCAGTGGACACTTAGGTTGTTTCCATGACCTGGTTATTGTAAATAGTGCTGCGATGAATATGGCTGTGTAGATATCTCATTGAGATAGCGATTTCGAAGAGGGGGTTTTTCTTGACATTAGTCTCAAAATCTTGGGCACTTCTGAGCCAGAGTAAAAATGGAATATGCTATCATGTAAAGACTGTTTCTTCCTGCCCAGGTAAGGTCCCAGGGAAGCAACAGGACAGAAAGTTCTTGGCACTCAGAATGACACTGAAGCAGGAGTGGCATATGTGGTACAGGTTGTCATATGGGGCTGTACCACCTCTCAGATTTCCCTGCAACATAGTGCGGGCAGAAGGTACAGAAAATTTCAAGGCTCTGGAGAGGTGAAGATGCCATTTCCTGAAGCCCAGAGCTGTGTCAGTATGGGAAGAACATTTCCCAAGCCTTGAGGGTGGCATGCTTATTGGACAGAGAGCACAGAACGAGACCAGGCTTTGCAGTGGAATATGAAAAGTCCCAAATATATTTGGGTTCCCTGCCTTTGAATCGTTTAAATCCCATGCTTGTTCTTTGTGATCACATCAGATTATGGGTACAGAAAGAAGCTTTAGCTCAATGTAGAACAAAATTTCTTTTCTGATTTGAAAAGTGCATTTAATACAAAGAGCAACATGCTAAACAAGGAAAATTAAAGGGGAAGTGGAAATTTATTGAAAATAGTTTTGTTTATAAATGGTAGTCATATAATTAGTCTAACACACAAATGCAGCATAATTAATGCTTTTAACCAAAATGTATGTTTTAAGATATCTAGGAAAATTATATAATTATAATGTAATTGAAGCCATTTAAAGTGAAGCTTTGCCCTCTTCTTTGGTCTTGGATATCCTTTCCGTTGTCATGCCCATGTTTTCTGTTTAAAAAAGGTAAAATACTTTGGGGTATTTCAAATCTCTAGACTTCTTTTCCTCTGATAAACTGACTTATATTTAGCTTGTTCTTCTATAGTTGTTACCGTGATCCAGTGTCACATAAAATTCACACTAACAAAATACATATATGTCACTTTGATGAAATGTATACTAATCTCAACATTATATGAAAATCCCAAATACAGTTACAAAAATAGATAATAGTATGGGTCCTATGAATAATCAGTGTTTCTATGGTTAAAATGATGTTAGTGTTTTCATTATAGTACCTATTTCAAAAATTATAACTTGACCAAAGGATTTTATACTAAGATTCAATGTGGTTTTTCAGCTCTAAACCAGAGGAATTTCTTTTTTTGAAGTGATTATTCCCAGAAAGATTGGCAATTTCTTAGTAGTAGACAAGTATAGAGTGTGGACCGGCTTCCCATTGCGACATCATTTCAAATGTCCTTTTGTTATTGAAACATGCTTGCATGCAAAAATAGAGCGATAAGCCAAAGAGAGCTACCTGCATCCTTGGATCTATGTCATGGGCTATCTTATAAGGGAAACAACTTATCCAATGATGAGACTCTTGACAGGTCTCCAAAACAGCACATTTCCTTTGCTGCTAAATTCTTCTTTTCATCTAGAGTTTCTGCACTATTTTCCTAGTTCTCTATTTCAAAACCTATCAATTCTAAGAATTTTTTTCCCTCTGAAATCCTGTCAAGTGAATAAGTGATCTCCCTAAAACTGTAAGACCCTTTCTATTATTGACATTCTTTTTGTTGTTTGTTTTTAACAGATATTTTCTCACCTGTTCTTGCTTTTTTTTTTTAACATCTTTATTGGAGTATAATTGCTTTACAGTGGTGTGTTAATTTCTGCTTTATAACAAAGTGAATCAGCTACACATATACATATATGCCCATATCTCTTCCCTCTTGCATCTCCCTCCCTTCCACCCTCCCTATCCCACTCTTCTAGGTGGTCAGGAAGCACTGAGCTGATCACCCTGTGCTATGCGGCTGCTTCCCACTAGCTATCGATTTTACATTTGATAGTGTATATATGTCCATGCCACTCTCTCGCTTTGTCACAGCTTACCCTTCCCCCTCCCCGTGTCCTCAAGTTCATTCTCTAGTAGGTCTGCGTCTTTATTCCTGTCCTGCCACTAGGTTCTTCATGACTTTTTTTCTTCAGATTCCACATATATGTGTTATCATACAGTATTTGTTTTTCTCTTTCTGACTTACTTCACTCTGTACGAGAGACTCTAGGTCCATCCGCCTCACTGCAAATAACTCAATTTCATTTCTTTTTATGGCTGAGAAATATTCCATTGTATACATGTGCCACATCTTCCTTATCCATTCATCTGTCGATGGACACTTAGGTTGCTTCCATGTCCTGGCTATTGTAAATAGAGCTGCAATGAACATTGTGGTACATGACTCCTTTTGAATTATGGTTTTCTCAGGGTATATGCCCAGTAGTGGGATTGCTGGCTCATATGGTAGTTCTATTTTTAGTTCTTTAAGGAACCTCCATACTGTTCTCCATAGAAGCTGTATCAATTTACATTCCCACCAACAGTGCAAGAGGGTTCCCTTTTCTCCACGCCCTCTCCAGCATTTATTTTTTGTAGATTTTTTGGTGATGGCCATTGTGACTGGTGTGAGATGATATCTCGTTGCAGTTTTGACTTGCCTTTCTCTAATGATTAATGATGTTGAGCATCCTTTCATGTGTTTGTTGGCAATCTGTATATCTTCTTTGGAGAAATGTCTATTTAGGTCTTCTGCCCATTTTTGGATTGGGTTGTTTGGTTTTTTTTGTTATTGAGCTGCATGAGCTGCTTGTAAATTTTGGAGATTAATCCTTTGTCAGTTGCTTCATTTGCAAATGTTTTCTCCCATTTTGAGCGTTGTCTTTTGGTCTTGTTTATGGTTTCCTTTGCTGTGCAAAAGCTTTTAAGCTTCATTAGGTCCCATTTGTTTATTTTTGTTTTTATTTCCATTTCTCTAGGAGGTGGGTCAAAAAGAATCTTGCTGTGATTTATGTCATAGAGTGTTCTGCCTATATTTTCCTCTAAGTATTTGATAGTGTCTGGCCTTACATTTAGGTCTTTAATCCATTTTGAGTTTCTTTTTGTGTATGGTGTTAGGGAGTGTTCTAATTTCATTCTTTTACATGTAGGTGTCCAGTTTTCCCAGCAACACATATTGAAGTGGCTGTCTTTTCTCCATTGTATATTCTGGCCTCCTTTATCAAAGATAAGATGACCATAGGTGCATGGGTTTATCTCTGGGCTTTCTATCCTGTTCCATTGATCTATATTTCTTTTTTTGTGCCAGTACCATACTGTCTTGATTACTGTAGCTTTGTAGTATGGTCTGAAGTCCAGGAGCCTGATTCCTCCAGCTCCATTTTTCTTTCTCAAGATTGCTTTGGCTATTCACGATCTTTTTGTTTCCATACACATTGTGAAATTTTTTGTTCTAGTTCTGTGAAAAATGCCATTGGTAGTTTGATAGGGATTGCATTGAATTTGTAGATTGCTTTGGGTGGTAGAGTCATTTTCACAATGTTGATTCTTCCAATCCAAGATCATGGTATATCTCTCCATCTATTTATATCATCTTTAATTTCCTTCATCAGTTTCTTATAGTTTTCTGCATACACATCTTTTGTCTTCTAAGGTAGGTTTATTCCTAGGTATTTTATTCTTTTTGTTACACTGGTAAATGGGAGTGTCTCCTTAATTTCTCTTTCAGATTTTTCATCATTAGTGTATAGGAATGCAAGAGATTTCTGTGCATTAATATAGTATCCTGCTACTTTACCAAATATATTGATGAGCTCTAGTAGTTTTCTGGTATAGTCTTTAGGATTCTCTATGTATAGTATCATGTCATCTGCAAACAGTGACAGCTTTACTTCTTCTTTTCTGATTTGGAATCCTTTTATTTCTTTTTCTTCTCTGATTGCTGTGGCTGAAACTTCCAAAACTATGTTAAGTAATAGTGGTGAGAGTGGGCAACCTTGTCTTGTTCCTGATCTTAGAGGAAATGTTCTCAGTTTTTCACCATTGAGAACTATGTTGGCTGTGGGTTTGTCATATATAGCCTTTATTATGTTGAGGTAGGTTCCTTGTATGCCTACTTTTGGAGGATTTTTGTCATCAATGGATGTTGAATTTTGTCAAAAGCTTTTTTCTGCATCTATTTAGATATCATATGGTTTTTATCCTTCAATTTGTTAATAAGATGTATCACATTGATTGATATGCATATATTGAAGAATCCTTGCACCTGGGATAAACCCCACTTGACCATGGTGTATGATCCTTTTAATGTGCTGTTGGATTCTGTTTGCAAGTATTTTGTGGAGGATTTTTACATCTATGTTCATCAGCGATACTGGCTTGTAGTTTTCTTTCTTTGTGACATCTTTACTGGTTTTGGTATCAGGGTGATGGTGGCCTCATAGAATGAGTTTGGGAGTGTTCCTCCCTCTGCTACATTTTGGAAGAGTTTGAAAAGGGTAGGTATTAGCTCTTCTCTAAATGTTGGATAGAATTCGCCTGTGAAGCCATCTGGTCCTGGGCTTTTGTTTGTTGGAAGATTTTTAATCACAGTTTCAATATCAGTGCTTGTGATGGGTCTGTTCATATTTTCTCTTTCTTCCTGGTTCAGTCTCGGAAGGTTGTGCTTTTCAAAGAATTTGTCCATTTCTTCTAGGTTGTCCATTTAATTGGCATATAGTTGCTTGTAGTAATCTCTCATGATCCTTTGTATTTCTGCAGTGTAAGTTGTTATTTCTCCTTTTTCATTTCTAACTCTATTGATTTGAGTCTTCTCTCTTTTTTTCTTGATGAGTCTGGCTAATGGTTTATCAATTTTCTTTATCTTCTCAAAGAACTAGCTTTCAGTTTTATTGATCTTTGCTATTGTTTCCTTCATTTCTTTTTCATTTATTTCTGATCTGATCTTTATGATTTCTTTCCTTCTGCTAACTTTGGGGTTTTTTTGTTCTTCTTTAACTAATTGCTTTAGGTTTAAGTTTAGGATGTTTATTTGAGGTGTTTCTTGTTTCTTAATGTAGGATGGTATTGCTATAAGCTTCCCTCTTAGAACTGCCGTTGCTGCATCCCATAGGTTTTGGGTCTTCTTTGTTTTCCTTGTCATTTATTTCTGGGTATTTTTTGATTTCCTCTTTCACTTCTTCATTGATCTCTTGGTTACTAAGTAGTGTATTGTTTAGTCTCCATGTGTTTTTATTTTTTACAGATTTTTTCCAGTAATTGGTATCTCATCTCATAGCATTGTGGTCGGAAAAGATGTTTAATACGATTTCAATTTTCTTAAATTTACCAAGGCTTGATTTGTGACCCAAGGTATGATCTATCCTGGAGAATGTTCCATGAGCACTTGAGAAGAAACTGTATTTTGTTATTTTTGGGTGAAATGTCTTATATATATCAACTAAGTCCATCTTGTTTAATGTATCATTTAAAGCTTATGTTTCCTTATTTATTTTCATTTTGGATGATCTGTTCATTGTTGAAAGTGGAGTGTTAAAGTCCCCTACTATTATTATTTTACTATCGATTTCCCCTTTTACGTTTGTTAGTATTTGCCTTATGTATTGTGGTGCTCCTATGTTGGGTGCATAGATATTTACAACTGTTATATCTTCTTCTTGGATTGATCAGTTGATCATTATGTAGTGTCCTTCTTTGTCTCTTTTAATAGTCTTTATTTTAAAATCTATTTTGTCTGAAATGAGAATTGCTACTCCAGCTTTCTTTTGATTTCCATTTGTGTGGAATATCTTTTTCGATCCCCTCACTTTCAGTCTGTATGTGTCCCTAGGTCTGTTGTGGGTCTCTTGTAGACAGCATATATACGAGTCTTGTTTTTGTATCCATTCAGCCAGTCTGTGTCTTTTGGTTTGAGCATTTAATCCATTTCCGTTTAAGGTAATTATTGATATGTATGTTCCTATTACCATTTTCTTAATTGTTTTGGGTTTGTTATTGTAGGTCTTTTCCTTCTCTTGTTTTTCCTGCCTAGAGATGTTCTTTTAGCATTTGTTGTAAAGCTGGTTTGGTGGTGCTGAATTCTCGTAAAGGTTTTAATTCTCTGTAAAGGTTTTAATTTCTCTGTCAAATCTGAATGAGATCCTTGCTGGGCAGAGTAATCTTGGTTGTAGGCTTTTCCCTTACATCACTTTAAATATGTCCTGCCTCTACCTTCTGGCTTGCAGAGTTTCTGCTGAAAGACCAGCTGTTAACATTATGGGGATTCCATTGTATGTTATTTGTTGTTTTTCCCTTGCTGCTTTCAATATTTTTTCTTTGTATTTAATTTTTGATAGTTTAATTAATATGTGTCTTGGTGTGTTTCTCCTTGGATTAATCCTGTATGGGACTCTCTCTGGTTCCTGGACTTAATTAACTATTTCCTTTCCCATGTTAGGGAATTTTTCACCTATAATCTCTTTAAATATTTTCTCAGTCCCTTTCTTTTTCTCTTCTTCTGGGACCCCTATAATTCGAATATTGGTGCATTTAATGTTGTCCCAAAGGTCTCTGAGACTGTGCTCAATTCTTTTCATTCTTTTTTCTTTATTCTGCTCTGCAGCAGTTATTCCCACTATTTTATCTTCCAGGTTACTTATCCGTTCTTCAGCCTCAGTTATTCTGCTACTGATTCCTTCTAGGTAATTTTTCACTTCATTTATTGTGTTGTTCATCATTGTTTGTTTGCTCTTTAGTTCTTCTGGGTCCTTTTTAAACGTTTCTTGTATTTTCTCCATTCTATTTGTAAGATTTTGGATCATCTTTACTATCATTATTCTGAATTCTTCTTCAGGTAGACTGCCTATTTCCTCTTCATTTGTTTGGTCTGGTGGGTGTTTCCCTTGCTCCTTCATCTGCTATGTGTTTCTCTGTCTTCTCATTTTGCTTAATTTACTGTGTTTGGGGTCTCCTTTTTGCAGGCTGCATGTTCGTAGTTCCCGTTGTTCTTGGTGTCTGACCCCAGTGGCTAAGGTTGGTTCAGTGGGTTGTGTAGGCTTCCTGGTGGAGAGGACTAGTGCCTGTGTTCTGATGGATGAGGCTGGATCTTGTCTTTATGGTGGGCAGGTCCGTGTCTGGTGGTGTGTTTTGGAGTGTCTGTGGCCTTATTATGATTTTAGGCAGCCTCTTTGCTAATGGGTGGGGTTGTGTTCCTGTCTTGCTAGTTGTTTGGCATAGGGTGTCCAGCACTTTAGCTTGCTGGTTGTTGAGTGGAGCTGGGACTTGGTGTTGAGATGGAGATCTCTGGGAGATTTTCGCCATTTGATATTACGTGGAGCTGGGAGATCTCTGGTGGACCAATGTCCTGATCTCAGCTTTCCCACCTCAGAGGCACAGGCCTGACACCTAGCCGGAGTACCAAGACCCTGTCATCCACATGGTTCAGAATAAAAGGGAGAGAAAAGGAAAGAAAGAAAGAAAGAAAATAAATAAATAATGTTATTATAATAAAAAATAATTATAAAAAGTAAAAAAAATTAAAAGTAATTTAAAAAAGAAAGAAAGAAAGAAGAGAGCAACCAAACTAAAAAACAGTCCACCAATGATAACGAGCAAACGGACAGACTGAACCCTAGGACGAATGGTAAAAGCAAAGCTATACAGACAAAATCACACACAGAAGCATACACATACACACTCACAAAAAGGGAAAAGGGAAAAAAATATGTATATATCTTTACTCCCAAAGTCCAACACCTCAATTTGGGATGATTCTTTGTCTATTCAGGTATTCCACAGATGCAGGGTACATCAAGTTGATTGTGGAGATTTAATCCGCTGGTCCTGAGGCTGCTGGGGGAGATTTCCCTTTCTCTTCTTTGTTCACAGAGCTCCGGGGGTTCAGCTTTGGATTTGGCCCAGCCTCTGCGTGTAGGTCGCCTGAGGCCATCTGTTCTCTCAGACAGGACGGGGTTAAAGGAGCCGCTGATTCGGGGGCTCTGGCTCACTCAGGCTGGGGGGAGGGAGGGGCACGGAGTGCGGGGCGAGCCTTCGGCTGCCTAGGCCGGCATGACTTTTCACCAGCCTGAGGTGCGCCGTGTGTTCTCCTGGGGAAGTTGTCCCTGGATCACGGGACCCTGGCAGTGGCGGGCTGCACAGGCTCCTGGGAGGGAAGGTGTGGAGAGTGACCTGTGCTCGCACACAGGCTTCTTGGTGGCGGCAGCAGTAGCCTTAGCGTCTTATGCCCGTCTCTGGGGTCCGCGCTGATAGCCGCGGCTCATGCCAGTCTCTGGAGGTACTTTAAGCGGCACTCTTAATCCTTCTCCTCGAGCACCAGGAAACAAAGAGGCAAGAAAAAGTCTCTTGCCTCTTCGGCAGGTCCAGACTTCTCCCCGGACTCCCTCCCGGCTAACCGTGGTGCACTAACCCCTTCAGGCTGTGTTCACGCGGCCAACCCCAGTCCTCTCCCTGGCTCCAACCGAAGCCCGAGCCTCAGCTCCCAGCCCCTGCCCGCCCTGGCGGGTGAGCAGACGAGCCTCTCAGACTGGTGAGTGCTGGTTGGCACTGACCCTCTGTGCGGGAATCTCTCTGCTTTGCCCTCCGCACCCCTGTTGCTGCGCTCTCCTCCGTGGCTCCGAAGCTCCCCCCTCCGCCACCCGCGGTCTCCGCCTGCGAAGGGAAACCTTTCCTCCTTCACAGCTCCATCCCACTGGTGCAGGTGCCGTCCCTATTCTTTTCTCTCTGCTTTTTCTTTTTTCTTTTGTCCTACCCAGGTACGTGGGGAGTTTCTTGCCTTTTGGGAGGTCTGAGGTCTTTTGCCAGCGTTCAGTAGGTGTTCTGTAGGAGTCGTTCCACATGTAGATGTATTTCTGAGGTATCTGTGCAGAGGAAGGTGATCACATCTCACTCTTCCGCCGTCTTGAAGTTCCTCCCCTGTTCTTGCTTTTGAAGACAGGGGCTAAGTGAGTTTCCCCAGCTTTAAATTCTTAGTGACGTAGTTCAGTGCCTTCTATCCTTATATACACACAGATTTAATACCTCCTAAGCCCCTAGGCCCTATCAATTAGAATGGAACTTTTAATGATAGTAATAATAATTATTATTAATTAATTAAATTTTTTGCTCTTATGTCTTCAGTATTCTTGTAACACTTTGTTCAGTTCATTGCTGTAGCACTTGGTTATTTAAAGGACTTCAGCCCTGAGAACTTCTTATTTATTTATTTATTATTTGATTTTATTTTATATATATATATATATATTTTGCCTATATTGGGTCTTCGTTGCTGCATGCAAGCTTTCTCTAGTTGGGTGAGCAGGGTACTCTTGGTTGTGGTGCACGGGCTTCTCATTGCTGTGGCTTCTCTTGTTGCGGAGCATGGGCTCTAGGCACATGGCTTTCAGTAGTTTCAGCATGAGGGCTCAGTAGTTGTAGCACACAGGCCCTAGAGCACATGGGTTTCAGTAGTTGTGGCTTGTGAGCTCTAGAGCACAGGCTCAGTAGTTGTGGCACAATAGCTTAGTTGCTTAGCGGCATGTGGGATCTTCCTGGACCAGGGATCGAACCCACGTCACCTGCATTGGCAGGCGGATTCTTAACCACTGTGCCACCAGGGAAGTCCCATGCCCAGGGAACTTCTTAAAGGGAGGATCTGTCTGACCTAATTTTGCTCCTTTTCATGTGTCCACTTCATCTATGAATCAGAGGCTAAACATAAAATAGAGCCCTTTGACTCTGACCTACTCCTGGCAACTGCTTTGACTCACTAAATTGGCTCTGCCCAAATTGTTGCTACCTGAGACCCAATTTGAGCTGGCTGATCTAACATCTCATATCTTACCACGGAACATCTCTGTAGTACCAACCATGCACTTCCTTCTCTCCCTCCCTTGGACAGGGACCGAGACTTATTCCTCTTTGTATGTCTAGAACTAAGGACATAGCAAATGTACACTACATATTTTCTGCATAGGTGAGATAATCTACTAATCAACAAATTGAGATTTTTTTTGTCTCCTCTTCCTAGTAATTAATATAATGAGTAGTTAGAATGGGGGACCATCTCTCTGTCCATGAGGCAGAATAAATGGGAATTAAATACATGATTCTATCTGTATTAATTCCATTCACCAACCAAATGAACTCACCATGTGCAGACTGTTCTGCAGAAGGTGTTAATTCACAATGATTCAAATTACATTAATATTTGCAGACAGTGCCTTTCATTTATCTTAGTTCATTTACTTTATCATAAAATAAAGCTGAGTTAAACATTACTATATGCAGAAGATATTTAAAATGGTTATGTAGTACAGCAAGCCTTATAAGGCATTAATCTTCATTACTGAGGCGACATTTGATAATTCCCTTAAGGATACACCACTTGAGTTACAAGATTCCTCAAGGGAAAAGGAAGTCTTTGAGATATAAGCATCTTGCATGTTACAGGATTTCTTATGATAGATAAAGGATGTCTTATGGTAGATTTGAGGGTAGAGCCCAGGAAAAACTGGAAAGTGTATGTGCTAGATGGATTGAATCGATGGCCCCAACTTTTTATATCTCCCTGTAGCCATGCCCTTTGGTATCACCCTCCCATACTGATCTTAGACTTGGCCACATAACTTTCTTTGGCCAACAAGACAGAATAAATTTGCCATAAGAAGAACCTTAAAAAATGCTTGTGCATTTCCACTTATTTACTTGGACTTGTAACACTACCCAGAGAACATACCCAGGCTGGTTGACTGGAGGGAATGGGAGAGGGTGGAAAAGATCAAAATTGTCCTGGCTGAGGCCATCCCAGACCAGCCAATTCTGGTCCATCCACCAACTGACTGGACATGTGAGTGAGTCCATCCTAGATCAACTGAACTCAGCCCTGATCAGCAAAACTGCTCAGCAGAGCCATAGTTTTGTGAGAAATAATTAATAGTTGTTGTTTTAAGCCATTAACCTTTAGGGTGATTTGTTAAATAGTATTATTGTGGCAATAGACAACTGATACAGTGGCTGATTTTCCTACAAGACAATGTGAAAGCTGCAATTCATTTAAGAATATATAAGGAATTTAGATTTTAAACTTTTCAGTATTTTCAAGCAGAGAATAGGCATACAGATTAAAAAGTTGAACTGGAAATGAAAAGTTATTTTGTTTTCAGAAGGGATAAAAAAAGATCAGAGAAAATGAGATAATTTTCAGAGTCAGTTTGTTGTTTTAGTAAAACACAGGCTCTGGAGGCAAATTGTGTGGGCTAGAATTCTCGCTCCAACTCTTTCATAGTAGTGTGACCTTGATCAACTTACTTAACTCTCTCTATGCTTCCTTTTCCTCATCTGTAAAGTTGGAATACCTACTGATAGTTGATGGTTATGAAAATTATATGAGGAGATACATGTAGGATACTTTTAACAGTCTGACATATAATAAGCAGTCAATAATGTTAGCTATTATTATATGAGGTGAGGTGGCTAAAATAGAGTGACACCAAATCATTACTATGTGGCAAGTTTTAGGAGGCAATGTAGAACTTCAAATAAGAGATTTTTAGCCATTATCAATGGTTTGTTTCTTTTCTGGATATTTTAAAAGGCTGGTATCAGTTGCAAAATCATTAAACAATAGAGGAATAGTGGGTTACAGGGGATGGCAAACATGAATTTAAATTACGTGACGATACGCAAGTCAGTATATGAAGGCTTTGCTGAACAGGATGGTCTCTAAGGAACCATACACCTTGATAACTTGTTACTCCCAAACTTATAGTAGCAGAGTACTAAAAATAAATAACTAGTGACTTTCTTAATGCATGAACAGTTTTAAATGGTAAGAAAGAATAGCAGTGATAACATTTTAAGTAAAACTCCATTGTTTTATACAAAGACAAATAATATGTATTGGTAATGTTTCCTGAGGACATACTGTCTACTGTGTGCCAGATACTGTGGTAGACGCTGAGGACTAAGAGATAAAACGTATTTCCATACAGTACCTGTGGGTACCTATGGGTACTGTAGTGGGAAGACAGGGACACCCGAGAGAGAGAGAAAAGTAATTTTCTACTTAAAAAAAAAAAGATTACATCTTGCTCTTCATTAAAAGTTGGTCTTGCTGACTGATAAGAGATAAAGTCAAGATTTCTTGCATTTATGGCCACTAGCACCTAGACCCTCCTACAATCTTTACTTGTTTTATTGTTTTTCCATAAGAGTATAAAAATGGAAAATTTTACCCCTAAACAAAAATTGTCTCTAAACAACAACAACAAAAAAATAAGGTGATGCTTATTATTAAGTTGTCTCAGCTCTACAATCTGCATTCTACACTCTGCTTTATGATGCTGGGGCCAGGAGTCTGCAAATCAGATTTTAGCTTTGCCAGAGGCTCCCTGTAACACTCTGCCAATAGAGGGTACTAGAAGAAGACCAGGGAGCTGTGGGAGAGAGAATGGACTTTCTCCTTCCTGTTTGTTCCTTGTGAGCTTCCAGCAGGCTTTCTGTGAGTTTGTGGTGGCCATGACAGTCACTCTAGTAACATCGAAATCTAGTTTGCAGGTTTTTCAGGAGGTCAGAACCAGTTTCATGGTGTATCAATGCAGAGACACCAACCCCAGCTGATCAGCCCCCCTTAGAGAAGACTAATGTTCAGCCCACTGGGCCCTTCCTCTAGAATTCTGTTCTATAATTATTTCAACCTCTTGTTTTTTGTCCCATAATCTGTAAGCTCGTAGCTGCTTTCTGAAGTTGCTATTTCTGAGATACCTTAAGATAATTCTTTTACTCTTTTAATTACCTAGTTAACAACTTTATACATAGTTATTAATTCTTTATATTACATTTTCTCCATGCAAAAACTGGTGTGGGTTCTGTCTGGGGACAAAGTAGGGATCTTAACAATATACTTTAAAAAATATTTTTAATTGAAATAAAATTACATACAGTAGGCATATATCTTAGTCTGTTTTGGCTGCTATAACAGAATACACTTGATCCTTGAACAACTTGGGACTTAGGGGTGCTGACCCTCTCTGTACAGTTGAAAATCTGAGTATAACTTTACAGTCAGCTCTCTGTATCAGATTCTGCATCTGTGGATTCAACCAACTGTGGATTGTGTAGTATTATAGTATGTATTTAGTGAAAGAAATTCATGTATAAGTGGACCCATGCAGTTCAAACTGTGTTGTTCAAGGGTCAACTGTGCTATAAACTGGGTACCGTATGAAAAATAAAAATTTAGTTCTCACAGTTTTGGAGTCTGAGAAGTCCAAGACCAAGACACTGGAAAATTTAGTGTCTGGTGAGAGCTTACTTCCTGGTTCATAGATAGCGATCTTGCTGTGTCCTTACATGATGGAAAGGGTATGAGAGCTCCCTTTTATAAGGGCACTTACATGATTGGGGTCTCTTTATAAGGGCACTACTCCCATTCGAGAGAGCTAACGCTAACCCTAACCGTAACTCACAACCTTTTCACCTTCCAAAGGACTCATCTCTAAATACCATCATATTGGGGATTAAGTTTCAACATGAACCTTGGGGGGATACAAACATTCAGTCAATAGCAGTGTGTAAATCTTAAATGTAAAAATTGATGTTTTGCATATACATATATTCATCATCTGGATCAAAATATAGAACAATTCTAGTAGAACAATTCTAGTAGTCAGATGCTTCTTTGTGTCCTCTCCTAGTTAATATTCCCTGCAAAGTATACTATTGAACTTTATATTAACAGAATTATACAGTATGTAATTGTTTGTGTGTCTGGATTCTTTTACTGAACATAATATTTTTGAGATTCATTGGCGGTTTTGTGTGTAGTTATTTGTTCTATTTTATTAGTGTGCTGTATTTCATTTATGCATATCAAAATTTGTTTATTCATTTTCTTGTTGATGGACATTTGTTTCTAGTTTTTTGGCTATTTTGAATAAAGCTGTTATGAGAAATCTTGCACAAGTCTTTTGGTAAGCATAAGCCCTCATTTTGGGGTACGTGCCCAGAGATGGAATTGTTGGGTCATAGAATATGTATTGGTTTAGTTTTAGTAACTACTGCCAAATTGTTTTCCAAGTCAGTTGTATTAATGTATACTCCCACCTGCAATGCATAAGAGTTCCAGTTGATATAATCTTTGCAATTATTTCTTTAAATATTACTTCTTTCCCAACTTCTCCCTCTTCTTCTTCTGTGATGGGGTAAATAGAGGTTGGAGTTATGTCCCACATGTTACTTATACTATGTTCTTTTTTTAAATTCTTTTTTCCTTTATGTGCTTCAATTTATATATGTTTTATTTATGTGACTTTGAACTTATTCACCCAGTCTTCTGTTGTGTCCAATCTGATGTTAAACTCATGAGTTCTGAATTTCAGATATTGTATCATTCAGTTCTAGAAGTTCCATTTTATCTTTTTGAAATTCACTGTTAAAATTCTCCATGTTTTCATATATTTGTGCATATGATTTTTTATATATATTAATTATAGTTAAAGTCCCTCCCTATCTGATATCTCCTTTATCTGAAATATCTGTAGATTTATTTTGATTTTCTGTTTCAATTGAATATGTACATTGTTGAAATTATATATATTGAGTTTTTTTATATATATATTGAGTTTAATCACCATTTAAAATATCTTTTGAAAGATTAGCCTATGGTTTAGTGTTGAAATGCAAAGTTATTGTATATTTGGCAAGGCACAGAAGCTGGAGTAAAATTATACTCATTTTTTTCAAAGAACCAGTTTTTGATTTCATTGATTTTCTCTGTTGGTTTTCTGTTATTCACTTTCATTGATTTAGGCTTTATTCTTTATTATTTCCTTTCTTAGGCTTGACTTGAGTTTAATTTGTTCTTCTTTTTCTAGCTTCTTAAAATAGACACCAATTTGAAACTTTTTTTCTTTTCTAGTGTAAGCATGTTATCATACAAATTTTCCTCAAATGATGCATTAGCTGCATTCCACAAATTTTTGATGTGTTGTATTTTCATTTTAATTCAGTTCAAAATATTTTAAAATCTCCTTTAAAATTTCATTTTTGAACTATGGTTATTTAAAAGTATGTAATTTAGCCTCCAAATATTTGGAGATTTTCAGATTTTTTTTTTCTCCTTATGATTTCTAGTTTAATTCCTTTATAGTCCAAGAACATATTTTGTATGATCTCTATTCTTTTAAATTTGTTTTATTACTCTGAATATGGTTTATTTTTGTTATTGTTTTATGTGCACTTTAAGAGAATGTGCATTTTGATGTCGTTGAGGGTAGTGTTCTATAATTGTCAATCAGATCAAGTTGGTTGGTAGTGTTGAAACCATCTGTACACTTAGCAATTCTATCAGTCTTAATGGTTTGCTTTACCAATTACTGAGAGAGGATTCTTGAAGTCTTCAACTCTAATTGTAGATTTGTCTATTTCTCCTTTTAGTTCAATCAATTTTTACTTCATATATTTTAAAGCTCTATTATTAGGTGCATACTCATTTAGGATTTTTATGTCTTCTTAGTAAATTGACCACTTTATCATTATATAATGTCCTTCTTTATTGCTAATAAATAGCACTTGCTTTCTATTTCCTACCTTCTCTGGTTTAATTGCATTTATAATTTAATTTTATTTCTTCTATTGACTTATTTATATCTCTTTTAAAACTTAGTGGTTGCCCTGTTGTCTAAAATATACACATTTAATCTATCACAGCCTACCTTCAAATAATATTATACTACTTCTATAGAGTGTAAGAACTTTATAACAATATGCTCTCAATTTATTCTCCCATTCTTTGTGCTATTGTCATATATTTAAGTTGTAAATTAACTATATATATTTTTATATACAATAAATCACAATGGTATCATATTCTTTCCCTATGAAAAGAAATTCATTCCTTCTATATTTCTTAGAGAGGAGGATGTTTGGTGTTGAATTTCCTCAGTAATTACTTACCTAAGAGAATCTTCACTTCTGTTTGGAAATATATTTTTGTTCAGTGTAGAATTCTGGGTTGAAAGATTCTTTTTTCCCCAACGTTTAAAAAATGTCACTCATTGTCTTCTATTGAATAGTTTGCATCGTTTCTAATGAGAAATCTGCTGTAATTCTTATCTTTGTTCTTCAATAGGTAATATACCTTTTTTCATCTAATTGCCTTCAAGATTTTCTCCTTTAGCATTTTGAATATGATATGTAGTTTGTGTTTTTTTGTATTTACCTGGTTGATGTTTTCTTAGCTACTTCAGTCTGTGGTTGGTATCTGTTATTAATATTGAAAAATTCTTAGCCATTATTTCCTCAAATATTTCTTTTGCCCTCTTCTCTCTTCTTTCCAGGATTTGAACTATGTGTATGTTAGATCAATTGATATATTGGTATTGTTCCATAGCTTTGGGACACTCTGTTTGTTTGCTTTTCCACTCTTTTTTCTTTTTTATCTAAGTTTGGGTAATTTCTGTTGACTTCTCTTCAAATTATCCTTAGGTTTACTGATTCTTTCCTTGCGTGTGTCAAGCCTAATGATTAGCCTGTCAAAGGCATTCTTCATTTCTGTTATGGTATTTTTAATTTCTAGCATTTGCAGTTGATTCTTTCTTACAGTTTTCATCTTTCTCCTGAAATCACCCAACTAATCTTTCATGCTGTCTACCACTACCATTAGAGACTTTAACATCTTAATCACAGTTACCTTAAATTTCTTCCTGGGAAATTTCACTACTTGTGTCATATTTGAGTCAGAATCTGATAATTATTTTTTCTCTTAGGAGGGTGTTGTTTCTATTTGCATTTTTGTTCCTTGCCTTGTTTTTGTTGTTGAAAGTCAGCCATCTTGTGTGCTTTTTTTGCCTGGAAATCGGGATCCTTTTCCTTCTGCTAGACCTACAATGTAGGGATTTGAATTAATGTAGTTAGGAGGTGGGCCTGGCTTTAGGTTTATTGTTGCTATGGTTACCCTTAGGCCACCACAGCTTTCAAACTTCTCCAGCTGATTCCTTGTGTTAAGTTGGTTTGCAAGAGGGTTTTTTTTTTCTTTCTTCTCAACAAATGCTCTTGCATTAATTTTAGATGTTCCATTGTACTGTGAGTGTTTCTTTATCTACTCTTGTTCCTCCCTATTCCTCTCCTAGCCATATTCCAATGTTGTTACTTAGTGCTTGTTAGCTTGTCTATAGGATGTGGTAGTAAGCATTTTCTCTTGTTCATATTAAGTCTTAGTTTTACACCGGAATGACAGCATATCCCTGGGTCCTGGAGTGTGGACTCTTCAGTGATGCCCCTCTCTAGGCTCTGGCCCTGGACCCTGCATGCAAGCCCACCCTCTCTCAGGAGCAGGATGTTTTTGTTGTAACTCCATCCCCCCAGCTGCCATTTGTTTTCACCAGTGTCCTAAGTGTGGCAGTGTTTTTTTTCCCCTTGCTCCCATAGTTTAAGGCTCTCCTCCATAGTAAAAGGTAGGTAGGGGCTTGTGTCTCTTTTGCAGTGATAGATCTGCACCATAAGGATCACTTTCTTAAAACCTTCTTTGGTACATTCTGTGATTGTCCTTGGTTCACGGAGAAAAGTCCTAAAGAATATGTGGAATCCCTCAATTTTCTCATCTCTCAGGGACTTCGTACTCTCTCTAGAGTATATTTTGCCTCCACCAATTTCCCAAACAACCTAATTGAACTCTTTACTGGTGTTCTGTTGCATCTGCCATAGGTAAGCCATTTCTTACGTTATCACTTCCTGCAGACACCCATCTTTTCTTAGATTTTGGGCTAGTTAGTTGCCCTGCAATTTCAGCTATCAATAGTTTCAAGAAAACTCATGAATTTTTATTTTTGGCTCTTTTACATTATATGGGTGTAAATGACACTCTCTACAGTTCTCCACATTGCTGGGTGGAAAATAAGTTTTATATTAATAAAGCATCATTGTAGAAATGATCAGAACTTCATATTTTCTTACAAATTAACAACCAAGGGTTTTATGGACCTAAAAAAGGAAGATATCCACAAGTAGATGAAGATGTGTTATGTTTTGTTCCTGAAATACTTGCAAAAAGATTATTCTCACACTCTAAGCACTGCAACTGAAGGTAGGGTAGATTGCCAAGTTCTTTGGAATAGATGAAATCATTTCAAAGCAATGAGGGGCTGATGTTGTCAATTCATGTGTTGTACAGGATTATCATTAAGGCATCATGTCATGGTTTAAATAGCAGCATTTTTTCTTCCTTAGAGGTTTATAAAATAAAGGTGTGCCCTAAAATTGATAGCATTCTCTGTGCTGTTAACAGTAGGGTGGAACTTCATGTAGATAGGGTGACAGATGACTTTCAGATTAGGCATTGATACTTAAGTACCTACAAAATAAAAATATTTGTGTAAAGCTGCCACTTTAAATCCTTCTCATTCGTGATTGCCTGAAAATAAACTTATTCATGAGGTTACAGTTGATACATTGGAAAATGGGTAAAAGGTTTTATTGAACTGGAATGTAGATCAGGTATATTTTCAGTGAGAGAAAGTAGATTAAAAGTCAAGCAGCCCCATAGCACAGGGAGATCAGCTCGTGCTTTGTGACCACCTAGAGGGGTGGGATAGGGAGGGTGGGAGGGAGATACAAGAGGGAGGGGATATGGGAATATAAGTATACATATAGCTGATTCACTTTGTTATACAGCAGAAACTAATGAGGGAGGGTATATGGGGATATAAGTATACGTATAGCTGATTCACTTCGTTATACAGCAGAAACTAACGAGGGAGGGGATATGGGGATATAAGTATACGTATAGCTGATTCACTTTGTTATATAGCAGAAACTAACACAACAATGTAAAGCAATTATACTCTAATAAAGATGTTTAAAAAAAGTCAATACAAAAACAAGTATTATTGGCATCTAAGAAGTGCAGCATGGGACATGGGTGCCTTGGAGTAGGAAGGAAGGAAAAGGGCTGAAAGATAAACAGAAGGACCAGTGAATAGAGACATGTGAACAACAACAATTTTCAGCTTCTCAGTATTACCTTAAGAGTCAGTCTCTTCTTCACATATTATTCTATTAATAATAAAGTGAGTGTAAATTTATGAGACTGATCTCTTTACTGTATATCCAGAGGAAATCTAACTCCTCCTTTTGACAACCATATGACATATATCTTGGGGAGGGAGTGCAGGATTCTTAATCAGTAAATTGACTCTTGTTCATTCTGCTTTGCCAAAGAGACATCAGTGTATTATGGAATTCTATATGCGAACTTCCTTAAGTAAACTGGTTCATGGTTAGAGAAAGTATTTACTTACAAAAAAGTCCTTTAGCATTTTACCAAATCTTCACAGTTCTTGACATTTAAAAAAAATGTACATCTCTATCCCAAAAACCCATTATAATTTTCAAGGCAAAAATAAAAAAATTAAGTGGTGTAAAGCTGAGGCTCCATCCTTCAAGGAATGCTTGATAGTTTTGTTTTTACATTAGGATGTTACCTTTAATCTTTGATTCTAAATAAATGTAAGATTTGTACATGTCATATGTTAGGGAATAAGGTAGACTTGAGACCAGAAAATATTTGGTTTCCTTGTGTCTAGTTAGCTTTATCATTCATAAAAATTCCAACTGAAGAGATATGCCACATGTTAGTGTATTTTTTGTAATGTATTTCTTTGGTAGTATTTTAAATAACAGGGAGTACCAAAAAACTGATCATTATGGAGGGATTTAACCTCAGCTAGCTATTTTATAACCAATGCTTTATTCCAGCTCTATAATTAACATCTAAAATTAACATTTTTCAACATGACTTTAAACATTAAGGAATCTAAGTAGATATAAATACTTAAAGTACTATTGCTTTGCACTTTTTAGGCCTTTCAAAATGGAACTAAAGGCAGTCTCTCTCTCCACATGAAATATGGCACAGTACATGCTTTGGAACTGTTTTATAGTTTTAAATATTTTTTATGAAATTGGGTATAACTATTTCCATATGTTTATAAAGAGTAAAAGGAGGTAGCAGCAGAGATGCTGAAATAGTCTATGTCCCTTTGCTTTACTAGCCACGTAAGAGATCTGGTCCGTGCTTATCTCTTGTCTCTTGGTAAATAGAATTTATTCACTTTCCTTAATACTAACCTGAAAATGCTGTTTAATGCACCATAAACAAATCTTATGAATTTTTTACATGATTAAAATGGTCATAACTATCCAATGTTTCTTGCTGATTGAATCTGCCACTTCTGTTTACTAGGAAAATAAATAACACGTGTTTGCTCTCTTTCTAAAATGTTCCTATTTATTCTGTGGTCATTTCCCACTTATAATATTTCCAGCTTAATTTCATAAAACAGCTTTTATATGACTTGAAAAAATGCCCTTATTGTACATTGTCTTCAAGTATTTTTTGCCTTTGAGCTCTGGACTTTTATTTGAAGAAACATCCAGCCATCCAGTTTTTCTTTTCTTTCTACTTCTTTTTTTTTTTTTTTTTGCCTGTATTAGAGTTGGAATTTAAAAAGTGAAACAGCTGCATGCCTTGCATATGCATGCAGAATAGGCAGAATTCAGCTGTTTGAGAACTTCCTCCCTCCACCCCCCACCCACCATATCAGCAATTCTTGTGCCCAATTTATTGTCAAACAAAGAAAATCAAGGTTTACAAGGCACTTGTCTGTCAGAGGGCTCATTAAGACGAGCACGCATGCACAGAAAACTGTCTAGCAAGAAAACTCTCATTGTTATCATTTCTTAAGTCATGGGTGCCATAAGATATGCTATTTTTGCCTCCCTTCCAATGATTTAGGGCCTGGATAAAGTTCAATGAACATGGCTAAATCATATCTTCAATATATAAATTTGTAGTATGTCACAGCTCCATGTCATATGCTTAACATACATTCAAACTGAGAGTCACGGTCTGTTTCTGTACCTTCACATTTATGTTAAAATATGAAGCATCTTGGGTACTTGTTTCAAGGCTTTTCTCAAATTTCATCTCCTCTAAGATGCTTTCCTGTTATCTGTGTTGGATATGACCTCAAATTTTTATGTGATGTGACATGTTCTGCCTTGTTTTATAATTATTTGTGGGTTTGTCTTGTTTTCTTCCATTTCCACCATGTCATTTTCTACTCTTCTTCTTTCCATCCCTGCTATCTTTATACGAAGACATCTCTCTTGGTAATATTCCTTCAATCTAGAGCAAGGTTTAAGGGTAGGTGTTCTTTATCCAAGGACTTGAAATACTGTCCAGTGTTTCCTTTTACAACTTCTAATAACATCCTGATATTGGAAAAGTTAAATTTTAATGTAGGTAAAGAAGACATATAATTATAGGGACTTCCCTGGTGGTGCAGTGGTTAAGAATCCGCCTGCCAGTGCAGGGGACATAGGTTAGAGCCCTGGTCCAGGAAGATTCCACATGCCGTGAAGCAACTAAGCCCATGAGCCACAACTATTGAGCCTGTGTGCCACCACTACTGAAGCCCACGTGCCTAGAGCCTATGCTCCACAACAAGAGAAGCCACTGCAATGAGAAGCCTGTGCACCACAAAAAAGTAGCCCCCGCTCAACACAACTAGAGAAAGCCTGTGTGAAGCAAAGAAGACCCAACACAACCAAAAATAAATAAATAAGATTGATTCTTTAAAACAAAAATGAATACATATTATACACAATATATATTACAATGATCAATTAAAGTGTCAATTATGTAATAAGCTTAATTTGACATTTCTAAGTAATTATATGAATTTCATAAAAGTCATTGAACTCTAGAATGGAAAATACTTTAAATTCAAGCAATTCATATTACAGAAAGAGGAAACTGATGTTCAGACTTTAGAAACATAAGAACTTTATTTTACTTTCAGTTAGGAATATTGTAAGACAACACAATGGACATCTGATTCAATTACTATTGGCTCTTCTTTTGCTTGGAAATTTTCTGTTAGCACAGTTTTAAGTCAGACTTGCTATAAGTGATATTCCCCATTGTCAAAAGTGAAGATATTTTTACATAATAATTTTCCAAACTTTCTCTTAGAAATTAAATTTTCAGCTGGGTATATAGATTTTTCGCTGACAAAGTAGACCTAACTATATGAGGTTCCAACAGAGAAGTATATTATAGGAGCCTATGAGTGGTACTAGTATTGATCATGTCAAATATCCTCATACATACATTACCGATGTTATCTCATTTAACTTTTGTAATAACCCTGTGACATTGGTGTCATTCCCATTTCACACATGAAGTACCTGAGGCTCAGTCATATGAATTAGTGAACGATGACATCGGACTTCAAATCCAGGTTTGTCTTACCTGAGACTACATAATCTTCATTGCATTAAGCTGAATTCATCCTAAATTTAGTTGTAGATCTCCTATTATTTGAAAATCTAAACTTGACTCAACTTCATTTGTGTGAGGGAAGAGGCAGAGTTGGCCCTATTTGTAAGTGGAATGTCATATTATATGCCATAATCAACACAGTCTGCACAACCTGCCTTTTGAACTTCCAGATGTGGCAAAAAAAGGGTTATGTGAGTTATGTGAGACTGAGTTATTTAACAATTAGCAAGTTGCATACTACAGGTATTCTGTGGAGTTCACACCAAAAAATGGGAATATAAGGTGTTTTCATCTTTCAGGGGCTTACATCAAAATGGTCATGGGAGAAACCAAGCCAGCTATATAAGTAAGATTTAAGGTGGACTGAAAGGAGAAGTGTCCTTCCTGGAAGACTGAAAAAGCATTTTCAGGGCCAAGTCAACAAGATAATGTTGCCTGAAGGGCACTGGGGAAGTATCATAATACTGCCCTTGATTGCAGGATGATATGGCTTTGACCATAACCATTGAATAGATAAATTACATAAGCATTACCAGCTGATGTAAGCCAATCTTGACATGTACAACCATTTTGGGTATTTTTGTAGTTAATATGTGCCACCAACAATTAGCACAAGGACTAGATAGTCCTCCACAAGCTCTAACCACCTATCCTCATCTTTCCTCTATGCTCTACCTTTCTGCCTCCTTCCATATATGAACTATTCCCACTCCTTTCTAAAGCCAGTCCTCTACTAGTGCAGTAGATTCCGTCATAAGTCCCTTACTCAAAGACGTTGCTCCAGAATTCTCGCCCCTTTCTCCTGCTCATCATTTTTAACTCTCTTCATATAAATCTGCTCTTATTTCTCCCTGTCCATACTTTCCCTGACATATATTGATCCAATTATTAAATAGATTAGTTAACCTTTGAGGAAGATGATGTTAAAAAAGAAGTAAATATTTTGACATTTGGGACTGATTAAAGTTATAAGGTCTTTCATTATAATGAAAGGGATGAAAGAGATTTGAAGCTTGAGTAATTGATTCTTTTAGGTTTAACATATATATGAAGATTTCCATTGAGAGTTGAAAAATCACCAGGTCTGATGTTGATTCATAGCTTAAATCATGATGGAAAAATATTCCTGGAAATATACTATTGCTTTTATAAAGGTGAGAAAACTCTAAAGATAAGAGGTCTTCAAATGAATGGCATGGAATAATGGGATAGTTCATCCATAAATGTACTACAAGGAAATGGAAAATCTCCTGAAACTAAAGATTGTCTTAGAGTTAAGGAATTTAGGACTTCCACCTACTAATGACGTCAAGAGCGGCAAGGGCATGTGAACAATAAAGGAAATCTGTCAGAATAAACACTGTAGCTTCCAAGATATACTGGTGATATATTTGGAATAAGTAAAATTGGAGCTGCCTGAGTACAACGCTAAGCAATAAGCCTGGGGCAATTATGCCTGTTGCAGCTGGCAATGACAGTGGATAATTGAATCTTTAGTGATTTTGAAGGACAGGTGAACCCCAGAGAACCAGTACCATGAGAAACTCAATGTCTGAAATTTAGCAGTGGAAATGAAGATAATAGATCTAGCCTATATATGGGAAAGGCAACATTATTCCATTTCTCAACTTGTGGATATTTGCCGGGAATCTGTGTAAAAAGAGCTATGAAAGATTAAAAATATATGAAAGAAATGTCTCCTGATTTTATTATATAGGTAAGTGCATAAGTATATTCACTGAGCCAATCAAAAAATTAAAAACTAAGTTCTCTAGAATTTATTGAGCAGCTGTTATATGCCCGTTAATATACCAGGCACCTTTCTTCAATCTCATTTAATTCTTGTAGCAATCTTGAAATGCTGGTATTGGTAACTCCACTTCTCTAGAAGGCAGTCAAATAACTTCTTCAAAGTAAGACAAGATTATCTGTTTTTCAAGTTTCAAGGGAAAAATTATTCACTACAGACTGGGATTGTCAAAGACTTAAGTCTTATATTAGACAATGAAGAATGAAATAAAAAGGTAAGAGAAGTGGAAAAATATTAGAAGTCAGCGTATGGAAGGAATATCGAAGGCCATGAATACCAACCTGGCTGGAAGAAAGCCTGTCTTTAAAAGCAGATGGAAAATATTTTGGAAAGGGGAGTTGAGTCTAAATTACAATGAGTCTATACACTTTTAAACACCTCCTTCCTACCTATTTCTCATCTTTCTAGTTTTTCAGTTCCATTGAGAGGAAGGTGGTTTAGTTTTATTTTCTCTATTTTATAGCTGTTTGGTTGATGAAAGATCAAAGATAAAAAGAAGAGGATTTTAGTTTCAGATCCTCTATCTTGTAGTGATTTGGTTTTATAAAAAGATGCCCAAGCTACACTATTTGGATCTAGTTCATAATTTGTGCCTAATATAGTCTACACCTCAGATATGTATGCATATAAAGCCAATTCCAAGCAACTTAAAAGTAACACAGGAAATTCAGGTTAACATTTGTCACAGTTCCCAGTGGAAACAGCCTCTTCTATTTAACTTGTGATGAAATGAAAATGCTGCACCTTATTTTCTCTCTCTCAGTGTAATGCCTTCTTCTTCTGTCCTAGCCAAAATCTCACAAACTTGGACACTGCAAAGAATACTCTCTTCCTGGCCTTTATTGTGAGACACTGAGGACTGTTTCCTGCACAGGACTAAAAAATATTCATTTAAGGGATGATGCATGTTGCTCAGTGGTAAATCTTTGTGTAAAAATGTGTTAAATTTTAGTCATTTTCTGTGGGATTATAGCATCAGCAACTGGCATGAGATGAATCAGACTGATGATTCCAGTTCTTTGCAAAGCAGACAGCATGATATAATGGCACTGAAAAAATCTCCCTTGGCAACTTTTGTAGCCACAAAGTGCAAAAGAGGTGTTAGATATTACTATACTTGGAAAGAGCAGGAGTCCTCATTTCAACTATTGAAATTATTTGAAGCCATCTTTTACCACTTCCTTTAATGCTCATAACGTGGCTCTCACCAGGATCTGATCTCTTGAGCAAGACAGCCTTACCTTGGTTTTCTGTGGGGTCCTGGAGCCCTTCAGAAGTCTAAGAACCCTTTCTATCAAGGGACTGATTGAACAATACATATCCAGATATATATTTTTTTCTTTGCACATAACGTTGCCAAGTACCATTTCAAGAATTGAATGTTTAGTTTTTGCAACTGCCATAATCTTGCTTGGAAGGTCACCTTCTGTGAGAACTGAATAGATGCAGTTCTTTCAGGGAAGAATTTGAGATGGGTTGTATATTCATAATTTAAAGAGAAACACACATGTTACAGAAATCGCACAAAGCAATATTCCTCAAGCAAGAAGTTGTAACTGCTGTCAGGATATGTTAATTTAGGAGTTGCAGGGATTCATTGACCACCAGGGATTTTCAGTCTATTCATTGAGCCTACCGTGGATGCTCAAAGTGATGAATGCTAACACAGAAGTGTTATCTAAGTTCTATTGGAGCGTACAGCCGAAAGAGACTAATTCCAGCCAACTTGGCGTAATTGTCTCCTGTCTGATTATATATGAAGCTATTGACTATTATGGAAGTGGGAAATCTGTTTTTAGCCACAGTTTGCCTACAGCAGCCAAGTATACTTTCCCCAATCCTAACCAGGCTAAATCCTAGGAAACAAGTTTTAGAAACCACATGGCTTAGATTAAGCTTAATAGCACCGATGTCAGGTTATGCCAACAACATCTACCTGACGTTGTTGGCCTGTGTCTAGGTGACAGAAGCTTCTATGTGCCAGTTATGAAGAGTTTAGAGTGCTCTCCAGCTGCTATTCCTTTTTGCCTGTTACTGTTGCCATTCTGTCTTCCATAAAGCCCTCTCTCTCTATTGTTCATATTTTCACAACTATGAAATATATAACTTCAAAAGATTTCTCCTTATGTTCCTCATCCATACTCTATTAGACAGCAAGCCACATACTGTGGCCCTTTTAATGTTATTCAGCAACTTTAAGCTCATTGCTGACAGGTGCCATATAAACACAGTCTTTTTGTGATATTGGGATTTTAGATTTAGAGAGATATTTCATTTTAATTATTGATAAATATTCTTTCATATTTAAAGGGTGCTTTTCATAAAAATATGAAATATTCTTTCATATTTAAAGGGTAAAGTGCTTTGTGCATTTATTATAGTGAATACTTCAAAGGCCCAGTTCTTGCAAAAGACCAAAAAGTACTATATGTAATCTGTTCATCTCTTCTTTGGACATTCTATGAATTGGGGTAGTCTAACTACCACCACAAATGCCAGATATTAGTTAAGATCATGAAAGTTCATTTCTTACTCCTATAAGAGCTCAGCTCAAGTGCTTTGGGAGTGGCTTCTCATATGTTGATTCAGGGACTCCATTCCCTTCCATTTTCTTATGCTACTGTCCTTTAGCGTCTCATAGGCCTCTGCTGAATCCTATACCTCCAGCCATCAAAGGGCTGAAGAGACAGTGGACCATTCCATGGGAGGATATTTATAGGCCCAGCCTGTAAGTGGTGTCTGTCACCTCCATCCACGTTCAATTGGTTAGAACTCAGACTCACATCCTCACCTACTTACAGTGGAGGCAGGGAAATGTTGCCTAGTTGTATTCCTAGGAAAGAAGCGAAACAGAAAAACGAGGTAGTCTCTACTACAGCCATTCTGCCTGGATTTTTGAACTGCTTATATTCCTTGTAGTGAATAATTTTTCATAAAATTTTGCTTTCATATAGTAGTATCTTTACATTGCACCATGAGCTTCCAATGAAATCACTTCACTATCCAATCTTTAAAAATATTTTACTGAAAGCTTTCTTATCTAAAATGTACATTCTCAACTTCTGCTAAGTATGAGAGCTTTACTTTCAAAGGATAATGAATGACCCTTGTGGTCAAATAATTGGGTTATTTCTGGGAAAGACTGTGAACTTGTTGACCATTTTTTTTTTGACAATGCCCTCTTTGACTTTCTAAGGGGTACACAGTTTACTGAATCTCCCAAACCAGATATCCATTGTCTTAGTGCTTCCTCCCGGCAACCGAAGGACCTTCATCTGGGCTTCCATTCAGGCCCCACCTGTTAAGGACATTGACGGTAATGGATATTTACTGCTTGAATTTTAAAGCTGGCTTTCTGGAGTTTAATGCCTTAAGATGTTTCTGCTAGCCAATCCCGAGAAGCGCTGATTTCTGTGGAATGTTAGTAGATGTTTCACACAGAGGCACAAAAATACACATACATAGACATAGACATACACACATCCTCACATGCATTCTGTGGCCCTCTATATTTGGGAAATTATTTTTAAAATTTTTTAAATTTTATTTTTATTGGAGTGTAGTTGATTTACAATATTGTGTTAATTTCAGGTGTACAGCAAAATGATTCAGTTATACATATACATATGTTCATTCTTTTTTAGATTCTTTTCTCATACAGGTTATAACAGAATGGGAAATATTTAAGAAAATTAAACAGATTTCTCTTTTAAAGTATTTCTTAAGTCCTATATTATATGAATGTGAATTTTGACAACCCAAGAATTAAAAATTATATGTGGTATTTCCCAAACTTACTTGACCCTGGAAGCTTTATTTATTTTTTCATCTCAAGGGATTAGCCTGCAGCAAAACACTATTTGGAAAGCACTGCTTTAATTCACAAAAGTGGCCTTCATATCAAACACTTAGATGCTGTGGCAGTCCTGTGTAGGTGAGAATTGGGGACACAAAGCTTTTTGTAAAAGGAAAACCATTCATATGGGATATCAATTCTTTTTCTTCTACTCAGAAGAAATTATTTCACCTGAAGTATGCTTTGTTCCCAGTAGACACTATAGCTGAGAGACATATTATCATGATCTACTACTTCAACTTCTATTAAAAAAAATCTAAAGTATTCTTTGTGTGAATTCCATAAGCAACAGTTACTTAATACTTCAAAGAAGAGCCAAGAAACTCTGACTCTTCTTATTTTTAATAACTTTATATTGTCCACATCTCTTTGGGAGATAAAAATGATGAGCATTTTAATTTTACAGTGCAAAGCGATTCCAGTGGACTTCAAGAAGCTTTTTGGTCTAAAGAAGGAACTCTAATGACTAGTTGGTAAGGGAACAAAATGTTGGTATTCTTTTGAATCTAAGCAGCGAGGTTTTGGTGAAGGATTTCAAATCATATGCTATTTGTAACCAAAACTGTGGGAAATGACATTATAATATTTTCTGACCTACAGTGTAATTTCAAGTCCCAGTCCTATTGGCTGTATATCTGCAGTTGGCATAGAATTATTTAAATTATTAATTAAAATTTTTTTAAAATTAATTTATTTATTTTTGGCTGCATTGGATCTTTGTTGCTGCACTCAGGCTTTCCCTAGTTGCGGCGAGCAGGGGCTACTCTTTGCTGTGGTGCACGGGATTCCCATTGCGATGGCTTCCTTGTTGTGGACTCTAGGCTCGCGGGCTTCAGTAGTTGAGGCATGTGGGCTTAGTCGTTGTGGTGCATAGGCTTAGTTACTCCCCAGCGTATGGGATCTTCCCGGACCACGGCTCGAACCTGTGTCCCTTGCATTGGCAGGTGGATTCTTAACCACTGTGCCCCCAGAGAACTCCCTTAAATTATTAATTTGCTATCCATTTTATTTATATATGAAATTATTATAAATCAATTTTCCCATTCTTTGGTTAGTAAACAGAGTTATCAATATTATACAACCAATCAAATACAATTCAATTTGAAAAAATACTGAATTCCAAACACTTTATTTTTTTTTCTTTGTGAAAATGTTAAGGACTTTCTTTTCTATGCACTTTTTCAAATCTTCTCTGGCTGACGATCTGAATAAAAATGAACATTCAAAGACTTTTTAAAACTAAATACTGTAATTTTACCAGTGGGCTAAACAGAGTGCATTGGAGAAAACTTGCCCTGGGGCTTGAGAATCTTGCAAGAGACTAAACTTAACATCTTAACAAGAGACTAAACAGTGCAAACTACTCCTTTGTTAATGGTTGGGCAGAAAAGAGGATAAATGAAAAACAGTGAAAAGTATAATTGGGTCTGTTTCTTGGACATCAATTGATGACATGCCAGCAAAACTGAGGCATTTTCAAATGACATGTTTGTTGACATCAAAGAATCTAAGGAAAGCTGAAATATCTATGTGATAGGAGTATTTTTAACTTTGTATTGACCACTGAAACATCTCTTTATTCACTGCTACCAGAAGAGGAAACTGCTGATTTACTCACTTAGTTAACATGGCAAATATGTACATACAAGTAGCATGTGGGGTTTTTCTGCCAGTAATCCACACTGTTTTCCATTAGTGGTTTACTTATATGTTTCCCACAAGTGGATAAAGAGTTTACATTAACTAAAATTCTTTTTATTTATAGAAAACTTTCTTGACCAGATATCAAAATCCTGTCAGCCATTATGTGACTGTACTAGAGCAAGGATGGCTAATGCTTTAAATTTTAGGAACTCATTGGAAATACATAAGAAATCATTATATTCTCATAGCTGTTCATTAGCCAAATATTATCTGCATTTCTATTTGGTCGCTGAAAATCAAATTTGCATCTTATCTAGTGGGTTGATTGTGCTAGATAGGATTTTTCAGAAATTTTATCATGTCGAAGATTTAGAATTTCACAGCCTCATAAGAAAGTAAACAACCTCTGATTGGTCTATTCTGACCTATAAGTTGGGGTTATTTCCTATAAAAATGAGGCCATCTATATTTTCTACTCTAAAGACAACTTTCATTTTTTTGAAATGGAATGTTACCAAAATAGCTAAGGAGATATTAATAGGCACGAAGAACATTTTTCCTCAAAGGGAATTTTCAAATTTTGAAAATTTATGTAAAAATATTAGAAAAAAATCCAGAATTTAGCCAACTTTTCACAACCTCCTCTGCTTCCCCCTGGGCTGTGCCATTACCATCTCTCTCCCCAAATACTGCATTGATTTTACCGCGGGTCTTCCTACTTCTGTCCTTACCCTTCTGCGGTCTGTTCTCAATGCAGCAGCCAGATTCTTTCAGAAATATGTAAGATCATGTTAACTGAAGTCTTTGCAGTGATCCACAAAGGCCTACATGATCTATCCCCTACTAACCACTGAGCTTCTCTTCTCATATTTTCCACGATGACTCCCCTCTAACCGGAACATTCTCCTTGCTGTTCCTCCAACAGGCCAGACATGCTTTCACGTTGGGATTGCTCTCTGTGCTTGGAATGCTATTTCTTCAAAGATTTTCCTTTCAAACCTCCAAGTCTTTGCCCATATCTCACTTTCTTAATGGGAGTCACTCTGACCACTCTATTCAATAATGCAAACTGTACTCTGATCCCTGTACCCAACCCCTCATTTCCCTTTACCTTGTCTTTATTTTTTCCATGGCACTCATCACTTTCTAACATTTATGTAATTTATTTCTTATGCTTGTTATTTCTTATTATTTATTTATTCGTTATCTCCCTGTTGTTATTATTTGTTATTTCTCTATTGTGGCAGGATTTTTGTTTACCTCACTGATACAGCCCAAGTACCTAAAAGAATGCCTGATTGGTGGTAGACTCTAAACAAATATTGGTTTAAAAATGTGTGAATGAGTAAAGTTGGACTTGAAAGATGGTAAATCTTTGTATATTTTTCCAAAATTTTTTGTTACGCAAAAAGTGTCTATGGTAGAAAAATTGCAATATTTTAAAAAAAAGCAAAACCAAAATAAAACCCTCAAGCCAACCAAGCAACCATAATTGTTGCTGATAACTTGATACTTATTTGTTTTTCAGAAACATATATACATATATGTATACACACACATGATCAAATGGTTTATAACTTGATGTTTACTTTTTAGAACTATTTCTATATTTATATATATTAATAAAATCAAATTATTTTATGACTTGCTTTTTTTGCTTAATACTACATATTCCAATTATTTAGCATATTTCTCCATTAGTACACTTAAACATCATCATATTAATGGCTATGTTACTTAATCCCCTGTTGGTCACTTAAGTTATTTCCAGTTTTGCATCTCTAAAAATAATATTTTAATGAACATTCACATAGCTTATCTCACATTCTGAGGTACTGGGGGGTTGGGAGTTCAACATATGAGGTTTTTATGGTGGGGGGGTGGATAATTCAGCTTATAACAGGAACTCTGGGACAGTATACAGAGCACCTTAAAAGCTTTTCTTCAGCCCAAGAGTAGTGCACTGCTTCATAAACAGGGAATTTTGACCAATTTCTGTGATATGTTTGTATCAATAGGATCTGAGTGTAGCCCATTGACAATGTTTCCAGTTGTGCCTTATTAACCTTCAGTTACAGCTTCTTTTCCTTAGTCCTTATCACTGCTCTGCAGGAGTAAAGACAGCTTGAGCGGAGGCCTTCCAAATCTAGAGTATCTGAAACCTATGCCCTGAAAAAGAAATACTAGTAAGAGCAGCATTGTTCCTTTGGGGAAAATGGAGAACAACTTTACAGATTGCTCAATTTGGAGTTTTCCTCTGAGTTACCACTAAGGGAAATTTCCATTACATGTTCTCTAGATTTTTCTTGTTTTGGTAAATATTTATCTATTGGTGAAATATTTTTCTATTGGTAAATATTTTTCAATAGGTATTAGAGAACCTGGGAGAACAAAAATCTATTAGGACAATCCTGAGAAATAGGAAAACCAAATTTGTTCCTTTAGGAAGCAAAAATATTTGTTTAGGGGCTGGGGGAAGAGAATTATAATGGTAAAGATTAAGTAATTTTATGCTCCAGTCCATATAATGATGGAACACATGATGTCTATTGGATGGTCTCAGACTCAATTTCTATTTGGCCCCCTTGCATTCTGCCTTAAGCCAGGTGTGCAGACATTGCAACAACTCATAGTTCAACTGATTAAATATTAGCTGGAAGACTTATGCTGTGCATCTCAGAATTGGCCTTGTTCAGAGAAAAGAAGCATTTATATATTGCTTCTCCTCTTTTATTGGTCAGTGGTTGTTCCATGGACTTCCAAGTTGCAAGTGGGTAAGTGTCAAAAGGACACCCCACACCAGGGTCTCAGTGAAACCCTGGGGAAAGAAGCAAGAGGAAGCTGATCAGGTGCTGTCAGGTTGAATCTAAGTAAAAGGAGTCAAAACAGATACAGAGTGATCACCACAGGAATGGCTGGGAAAAGAATGTTGTGCTCTAGAGGATGTGAAGTGATGCACAGTTGTCCCATATATCAGATAAGTTAAAAAAAAAAAAGAAACGTGGAATTTTATTCAATCCTGCAATAATTATTAAGGAGTGAATTACGTAAGAAAAATGCAAAACGTTGTGGTAAAAGTTACTCTTGACTTCTCTATTACCGTCAATAATATTTAATGTTACTTTTGCTTACAATTAAGCAGAAAACATATTTAGGCCCCAGGGTGACTGCTGTGAATGGGGTGCTTGAGCATATGTTTCCCTAGAAAATTCAGCTTGCTTCCCATAGAAGCCATGGACTCAAGTATGAGTCAGAGTACTTTTATCAACACCTCCCCCCACCAAAAAATAAAAAAAAAAAAAAATCTGATCACCATTTTCAGATGGAAGGTGTGCCTGGAGTATTTACAGGTTAAAAAATGAGTTTTGTATTAAATTAGCTTTATGTTATTAGAGGCACTTTTAAACTCAGCAAGTGACAGGGAATTAGCCAAGTGATAGTGCTCTTAAAACAACCCAATTATAATAAAAGATGTAAAGGACTTTTTTTAGAGAATAAAAGCTTAAATAACTTTTTCCCTGAAAGGCAAATATCATAACACATTTGATTGAACCTAAACATTTTCAGTTATTGTCATATTAATGTATTTAATGCTTAACTATTATGAAATTATGGCAATTTAGAATAAAATTAAATATTTCCTTATGTCACAAATACCATCTCTTTCATACTGCAAAAATGACTTGCTGAGCTCTTGTCAAGTTTATCCTCCAAAGACAAATATTAGCCCACTTTCATACAGGTTTGTCTCCCAGTACTGGAAGGGCTGGACTTCTTTCCTAAGTGGCTGAGGTATTAGAGCAAATGAATTCCAGTTTTCCGTGTTATAATTTCTCTCTCTTCTACTACTATACCTTACAGTATTACCAGAAGTCTTGAAATATATTCATCTTGATTCATACAGTAGTGTAGGCTTTAGAGATTATGGTAGAATCTCTGTAATTTTTTAGTGCTTTTGGAAATACTGTTCTGAATGCCTGTTCCATTGAAGGTGGGTTGCCAATTAATATCTATTTGTCTATCTATCTGTCAAATAAAAAGATAGTGTATTTTAAATCAAGACCATCTGTAGCTTAGCAAAGTAAGGATTTATATTTAGAAAAGCACAGAATTAAAAAACAGAATAATTAACTACTTAAGTTATTGTCTAAAATAATGTAAATAATTTTTAATTGGTAACTAAAACATTCTTGCATCTTATTTATGAAAATAGTTCAACATTAATTATTGGACATTTAAGCTTCTTGTAAATGTTAATATACTGAAAGACCTTTGTTATGTCCACTTCTCATTTAAATTTGTAGGAAAGATGATTATTAAAACTAATATTTTTCTTAGGAAAATTAGCGTAGTTATTACTATTTGATAATTGGCTTCTACACACACAGTCACAGTTATGTGCAATTTCTTACAACACTATTTTGTAGACACCACGATTAGATTTGAATCAAGCTTGGGGTAAGCTGGTATAATATGAGTGTCATGTCAACAAATTACAGGATTAAGTAAAGTTTCAAAGATCTATTAGACATTTTAAGGATAATTTATTTTTTTAAGTCCTATACTTCTGGACTGCTGGATTTTCAAGATTTTTGTGTGTGTGTTCTATTTTAAGGGGCAAATATGTTTAGAAGTGTTCCTGAGGCATGACTTAAAAATATGTAAAGAGAAATTAGATGAGCTTTATTTTGCTAATTTATGGCCTAAAGAATAATTTTTAAGAATCTGTTTTTCTAGACTAAAATTTTAAATCAAAAGAGACACCAGGAAAGGTTTATTATTTCTTTTTGACCCTATAAATTTTGGCTTGCTAATCAGGGAACTCTGTTAAATATTTTAAAGACTGTTAAGAATTTTAGAGGGAATATCAGGGACAAGATTTATCTTCCTGCTTTAAACAACCAAAAAATCCCGGGCAAAATATAATATTTTTATAAAAAGGATTTAGGTATTGGAAGGCAGCTAACTCAGGAGAGTGATTCCTGAGAGAAACTGTCCTAGCTGCAACTGTCTTAGCTCACTGCATGAGCGGTGCCGCAACACAGTGAGGGAGAATCCTCAAATACCCCAGTTGTCTCTGCAAGGTGAGGAGACAGAATTTGGAGTGGCCAAAGGGGCTAGACTTTGGGCAAAGTGCTGGGGATAGGAGAGCGGCACAGTGAGAGAGAGAAGAGATCTGGGGTGCAGTCTTCAGCTGAGTATTGATCACCACATGAGTGTAAAGAAACCCTGTGAAGCTAGGAAAAGAGCCAGAAAACATGGATCAGACAATCCTTGGCACTCTACCAATTTTCTACAATCTCTTTAAGAGGTTAGAAGCACAGGGAATATTTTCTAACTCATTCTATGTGGCCAGCATTATCCTAATACCAAAACCAGACAAAGACATTACAAGAAAACTACAGACCAATATTTCTTACAAACATAGATACAAAAGTCTTCAACAGAAAATTAGCAAATTGAATTCAAAATAGTGTAAAAAAGAATTCTACACCATGACCAAGGGGAATTTATCCCAGGTATGCAAAATTGGTTCGACATTCTAAAATCAATTAAGGTAAACTATTACATCAAGACTAAAAAAGAAAAGTTACATAATCATATCAATAGGTGCAGAAAAGCATTTGACAAAATCCAAAACCCATTCATGAAAAAAACTCTCAGTAAACTAGGAACAGAGGTGAACTTTCTCAACTTGATAAAGATTACAAAAAACATACAGCTAACACTATACTTAATGGTGAGAAACTCAGAGCGTTCCCACTGAGCTCAGCTACAAGGCAAGGATATTCCCTTTCACCACTTCTTTTCAGCATTATACTGGAAGTCCTTGTAATCAATAAGGCAAATAAAGGAAATAAGTTTCCTTTGGGAAGGAAATATTGGGAAGGAAAACATAAAACTGTCTTTGTTTGCAGATGACATGACTGTCTATGTAGGAAATTTGAAAGAAGCAACAAAAAACCTCCTGGAACTAATAACCAGTTATAGCAAGGTTGCAGGATATAAGATTAATATATAAAAGTTAATCGCTTTCTTTTATACCAGCAACAAACAAGTAGAATTTTAAATTAAAAACACAATACCATTTACACTAGTATCCTCCCCCAACAAAATGATATGCTTAGGTATAAATCTAACAAAGTATGTACAAGATCTGTATGAGAAAAACTATAAAATTCTCATGAATGAAATCAAAGAATAACTAAGGAAATGGAGAGATATTTCTTGTTCATGGACAGGAAAACTCAATTTGTCAAGGTGTCAGTTCTTCCCAACTTGATCTATAGATTCAATGCAATCACAGTCAAAATCCAGCCAGTTTATTTCATGGATATCGACACACTCATTCTAAAGTTTATATGGAGAGGCAAAAAGAGCCAGAACAGACAACACAACACTGGAGGAGAACAAAGTTGGAGAACTGACTTCAGGACTTCACTTCAAAGCTACAATAATCAAGACACAGCATGGTATTAGCAAAAAAGAAAAAGAAAAACCAAACCAAATAGATCAGTGGAACAGAATAGAGAGCCACAGGGCTTTCCTGGTGGCGCAGTGGTTGAGAGTCCGCCTGCCGATGCAGGGGACACGGGTTCGTGCCCCGGTCCGGGAAGATCCCACGTGCCGCGGAGCGGCTGAGCCCGTGAGCCATGGCCACTGAGCCTGCGTGTCCGGAGCCTGTGCTCTGCAACGGGAGAGGCCACAACAGTGAGAGGCCCGTGTACCGCAAAAAAAAAAAAAAAAAAAAGAGCCACAAAATAGACCCACAAAAATATAATCAACTGATCTTTGACAGAGGAACAAAGGCAATATAATGAAGCCAAGACAGTTTTTTCAGCAAATGGTGCTGGAACACCTGGACATCCACATGCAAAAAAAAATCTAGATGCAGACTTGCAACCTTAATGAAAATTAATTCAAATGGATCATAAACTCAAAACTATAAAACTCCTAGAAGATACCATAGGAGATGTTATGACTTGGGGTATAGTGTTTTCCTTTCAGATATAACACCGAAGAATTGATCCATAAAAGCAATAATTGATAAACTGGACCTGATTTTTAAAAATCTGCTCTGTAGAATTAGAAAACAAGTGCAGACTAGAGAAAATATTTGCAAAAGACACATCTGATAAAGGAGTTATCCAACATATACAAAGAACTGTTAAAAATCAACAATAAGAAAACAACCCAATTTAAAAATGGGCCAAAGACCTTAACAGACACCTTACCAGAGAAGATATACAAATGGCAAAAACACATATGAAAAGATGTTCCATATCAAATGTCATCAGGAAAATGCAAATTAAAATGATAATGGGATAAACACTACACACCTATTAGAGTGGCTAAAATCCAGAACACTGACAACACCAAATGCTGGTGAGAATGTGGAGTAACAGGCGCTCTCTTACATTGCTGATGGGAATGCAAAAACTTTGGAAGATAGTTTGTTTCTTTCTTACAAAACTAAACATACTTTTACTGTATGATGCAACAATCATGTTTCTTGGTGTTTACTCAAAGGAGTTGAAAATATTATATATCCACACAAAAACCTGCACACAAATGTTTATAGCAGCTTTATTCATAATTGTCCAAACTTGGAAGCAACCAAGATGTCCTTCAGTAGGTGAACAGATAAATAAACTGTGGTACATTCAGACAGTGGAATACTATTGAGAACTAAAAATAAATGAGCTATCAAGCCATGAAAGACATGGACGAAACTTAAATGTATATTACCAAGTGAAAGAAGCCAATCTGAGAAGGCTACATACCGTATGATTTCAACTATATAACATTCTGGAAAAGGCAAGACTATGGAGACCACGAAGAGATGAGTGGTTATCACGGGTGTGAGGAGGCCGGATGTATGTTATTATATATTTGTCTCAACCCATTGAATGTACAACACCAAGACTGAACACTTAGATTAAATTATGGATTTTGGGTGATTATGATAATGTCATTATAGGTTCATTCTTGGTAAAAAAAAAAAAAAAAGGTACCATTTTGGTGAGTGATGTTGGTAATGGGGACGGCTATGAATGTGGGAGCAGGGGTCATATGGGAAATCCCTATGTTTTCCTCTCCATTTTATTATAAACCTAAAACTACTCTAAAAATAGTCTTTTAAACCAACCAACCAAACAACCAAACAAAAACTCTAGGACAATATCCCTCATGAACATAGGTGCTAAATATTAGCACATCAAATCCAACAATATATGAAAAGAATAGTATATCCTGATCAAGTAGGGTTTATCTCAGAAATACAAGGCTGGATTAACATTTGAAAATCAATCAATATAAATCACTATTTTAATAAACTAAAAGAGAAAAGCCATATGGTCATTTCAGTTGATGCAAAAAAATCACTTGAAAAAATTTAATATCAATTTATGATTAAAAAATACTTTTAGTAAACTATGAAAAGGAGAGACTTTCCTCAAACTGATAAATGGTGTCTACAAAAACCCTACAACAAACGTCATACATGACCAGATTAAATGCTTTCCCCCTACTCTTTGGAACAAGGTAAGGATATATGCTCTTACCACTTCTTTTCAACATTATACTAAAGGTCCTGGCTAGTTCTATAAAACAACTAAAGAATTAAAAAGCATGCAGTTGCAGAATACCAACATTCTTAAATAAATGAGCATAGGGATAGCAAGTGTTCTTGTTTAATGAAACCCTGATTTGTTTCTAGTGCAGATGAATGTAGTTTTCCTCTATTTTTGTAAGTTTAAATTTCCTATTCATCATTAGATAAAATAAAGAGGTAAATTTACTTCATAGTGGTATTTTTCCAAATGAAACCTTTTTTTTCCTTCTACCAGTGAGTGCTTTTGAAAGGCTGATGTCAAATAATGTGTATGTTTTGTAAAGCCTGTTAATATTGACCAAATCGGTATTTTCGTATTCTTGTATGGCAGTTAGCCTACTAATTTTTTGGCTAGGTCTGTAATATCCTAGTATATTCTTATAGACGTAATAACTGCCAGGAAAATGTTTTGCCAGGCCTCATTCAAGTAAGGGAAAGGATATTCATGATTATGTGACATATATATTTAGAATATAGTATTTCAAGTTAGATTTGGCAAGAAAAGAGTCATGCACTAAAACGTGAGATATCTTGAATCCTTTTGGAAAAACCCTCAAAGGAAAATAATTTAGGAGTTACTAACATTTCTCTTAACTCTGACTTCTCAATAAACGATTAGTTCATTTGCATTTTTCTTGACTGGTTTCCTTTCTATACAAATTTTCGTTAAACATGCTTTTCTTTCCAAGTGTTCTTTGTTGTAAGAGACCATGTGATTTATATTTTCATATGAATTCGTATACACTGAATAAAGATCGTTTTATGTATTTCTTTGGGAGACTATCATGGTGTTGGGGAACTTTTCTCCCAATTTTGTAAAAATAGTCCGAGGACTAGGAATGTAGGTGTAAGTGCATCTATAGTTAGACCATCATAATAAACATATTTCTTGTGTTGGTTGACTATAATTGGAAACCTAGGACATCAACTCTACTGTAGTTCTGGCCTCCAATTGTCTTCAAGCTACATACATGGAGCCAACTTTGGCAAATGACTTTGCAATCTGACATACCACTTACTGCTTGAGATAACTTCTCTCTGGTCAAATTCAAAGTAAGTTTTTTCATAGTACACTGGAGCTACAAAGAAAAAAATCCAGCTGGTTTGATTTCAGTTGTTTTGACTCCTCTCTCGGAGTATCTCTTGTTAAAACCAATTCCTGTTTTGGAGAATTTGTGGAGAATTTGATAATGGGATCATTGAAGTGCTGGTGACCGTGGCACATATTAGAGAATGTAAACTTGTTAGCGAGGGCTTGAACGTCTTATTGGTATGGAGAATGGAAGATAAAGAGGCCAAGCCCATTTATCTCTTCCCTGGACTGTATGTTTGTGGAGACAGAGTTTCAGTTCCACTAACATCACTCAAGAATATGCCTGGGGAATCTATTCTTCCATGACTCTCTGCCAAAACAGCCTGGGAAACAGCTGGTGATAATTCTGGCTTCCTTCCCCCGCTCAACAGCTGATGTTCAGAAGCAGGGTGGCAATTGAGTGGGTGTGTTCTGAGCCATCGTATCACTGCTTCCCCTTCAGCTGCTCTTGCTCCCACGCTAAGGAGCAGATTGGAAGGCTGAGCTCCTAGAAGTGGCCTCAAAGGGAGGACAGTCCTACCACTTTAGGTACTGGGGGAAAAATGATTTTGGCAAATAGAGGTCCAGGGGCAAGAGTAGAAAATATCAAGTGCGTCTATCATCTGCAGAGGAACCCTTATTTCAGATGCACTGTTAAGAATTCTATTCTTTAAAATGGGACAATAAAATAAGTATGGGATTTGGTGATTTATCATCTTAAGGATAAAGCCTCTCAATTAACATACTTATCATTAATTATTTTAAATGTTACTTTTTCTTAACCCTGGGCCCTATTGACTAGAAAGTTAAAAGGTGGTAGCTTTAGATAAGGATACTCTTGTCAACAGTCTGTTTTCCCTTTTCATAGTCTCGTGTAGTGAAAAAAGCCCCTCCACAGCTGGAAGTGTTTAGACATGTGTTCTAGTCTCAGCTTTACCAGCATCTAAAGTCATGTGAATAAATCACTTTATTTCCTACAACTGAATTTTCTCCCTGTAAAATGAGAGAATTAGGTTAAAATGAATTCTAACTGTTGAGCTGATATTAGTACATTGCAATGACAATTTTGGATCATTGTAGAATGACTTTAATCCCTCTTTTGCTTAATAGCCTTTCCCATATTTGAAGAATGCACCTGTGTTCATTCTATGTATTTTCTCCTCTAAGCTCATATTTGTTCTTCTTTCATCTCTTTTTCTCACAAATCAGTTTCTATTAATGGTTTTGAACATGCTCAAGAATATCACACTGGTTCTCAAACCATAACTTCAACTATTACACATGATGTTGCAAGTGTGGTCTGGTCAATTCAGAGTAGCATTAATTTGGGGGCAGTTATATCATTCTCTTGATTTTTACTGAGCTTGAAATCAACCAAAATCACAAAATCATTTTAAGACATTGTTATCTTTCATTACTGTTACCTTTCAAGTCCTCCTTTTATGTTTATATTACTCATCTTTTTAGATTTAAGTGCAGATATTTTGTCTGTATTTTAAAAGGAGACTTCATTTCCATTTTAAGAGGAGCACATATTTTTGTTTAGGAGCAAACATTTTTCTTGTCAGACTTCTGTTTAAATCCTAACCCCGATACTTCATGGCTCTGGCACATTATTAAATCTAGTTAAAATTTTGATTCTCTCATCTGTAAAATGGGAATACCCACCTAATATTTTTGTGTGAACATCTACTGGGTTGATGTATGTGCAGTACTTGGTACAGCACCTGGGACTTAGTGGGTGGTCAATGAGGAGTAATTATTACCATTGCCCCACCTTCATTTTCCATTGTATTTTCTATCTCATTAAAGAGTTTCCTAGGGACTTTCATGGTGGTGCAGTGGTTAAGACTCCACCTGCCAGTGCAGGGGACACGGGTTCAAGGCCTGGTCCAGGAAGATCCCTCATGCTGCGGAACAACTAAGCCTGTGTGCCACAGCTACTGAGCCTGCGAGCCACAACTACTGAGCCCGCGTGCTGCGACTGCTGAAGCCCGCATGCCCTAGGGCCCGCGAGCCACAACTGCTGAGCCTGACTGACACAACTACTGAAGCCCACGTGCCTAGAGCCCGTGTTACATAACAAGAGAAGTCATCGCCACAAGAAGCCTGTGCACCGCAATGAAGAGTAGCCCCAGCTCGCCGCAACAAGAGAAAGCACACGCACAGCAACGAAGACCCAACGCAGCCAAAAATAAATAAATAAATAATTAATTTTTTTAAAATAAAAAGAATTTCCTAAATAAACCACCCATATTTTCATCTAGGGCTGTGATAAAATTTTTAATGGAAAAACACTGAGATATGAATCCTAAAGTATGCTACCAGTGATCTCTAGTCAAGAGGTGAGGTTTTTTGTTTGTGGCATTTTTTATTAAGCACTCCTTGGACCACATTATTCAATCATTAATCATCTAATAGTATTTTCCAGTTCTCCTATCTCTATCTTGTCCTTAAGAAAAATTTAAAAGAATTAAGGTTTGTTCTGACCTAATGTATTCCTTGTGATGTTATTCCAGCTTCAAGTGATCATCAGTTTCCATTCTTAGTTTTTACAAACAATCTTTTAATAATTTGTTCTAGATTCTTGTCCAAATCTAAGCCAAGTTTACTGACACTGTACACTGCAGCATTTCCTTTATTTTCCTTTTCTACTTATTGGCATTGCACACCATCATTCCTGGAAAACTATTGCTTGTAATGAAATGATTTCTTCCTACAGTAATTCCATTCCCTTGGGCCAGGTCAGAAGACCGGCCTTTGACAACATTTAGATGGTTCTTGCCATAAGCTCACTGATTTGGGTTTCAGATTTCTCCTACCTGTGTTTTTTAATGCTCTGCAGTCTGGTGATACTTCTCTTAATATTTATTTCCTTTCCATTCAGAATCATTGTTTTGAGAAGCTTGGAAGCTTCTTCAGTAAAGCATTATGAATTAGTTAGGGTACTTTTGGATGCCAGTAACAGAAAATCTAATCCAAGGGAGTTTATTGGGAAACAACTGAACAGTCTAGGAACAATATGACTCAGACATTATTGGCAAGAGGGATTCAAACACTGTCTTCAGGACCTAGCTTATTTTTCCCTGTATGGATGCATGTTACCTTTTAAAATTTACTCCATTTGCAGATATTTGCCCTCCTGTGTATTAAAGTCTGTGGCAGCTCCGATATGTATTGAGCTGGCCAAAAAGTTCTTTCGGGTTTCTATAACAGCTTATGGAAAAACCCGAAAGAACTTTTTGGCCAACCCAATAGTCCCTCTCAAGACCAGTGGGAAGGGGCATCTGGCTTTCTGGCAACTTCTGCAAAAATTTCCTGGTGTCTCTTCGGCTCTGCTGAGATCACATGCTCATCCATGAACTAATCCCTGTGACCAGGGAAATTTGAAGTTCTGTTCACTAGGCCTGACTGTTTGCTAATCCCTGGGATAGGAAGGATCCAACTCCAATAGAATCATGTGGAATGTGAATGAGCACCAAGCCACATTACAATACCATCTCTCTAAATTAAGGTAGTAAACCAGAGAAGCAAAGTATAATTGTAATCAAACAAAACCCTTATTTTTCCTGATTAGAATCTCTCTCAAAGGCATGTGTGCACACATGCGATTGTGCCAGATGCCCACTTGCTTCTTTTGCTCTTCTGAATCTCCTGTTTATCTGTTTATCCCTTTTGCTATTAACTGGACATTTACAAACAAAGGAATGTCCTTGTTCTTAACTTTAAAATGATACTTAGCAGTTAAATATAAAAGCTTGGACATGTTTACCTCTGCTTTCTCCCCAAACTACAGTAAAATTACAGTAATGTAATAAATACACACAGACAGAGAGCAGGAGTAGAGACAGCTGAAGACTAGAGATGTAAACAATATTTTGGAAGATGGAAATTTTATAGGCAAGCAGAATGGAGAAAGCCAATATCTCATGCTCTTTAGTGACAGAAGTCAATAAAAAACAAGATAATTTGCTCTTGAGAACTCCAGAAAGAGTTAGGAAATGAAGATGTCACACATATCTGAAGTCCTCAGCATGAAGCAGGGCTGAAAACAAGATGGTTGATTGACAGTCTGTGTTAGGAATTCTTAGACCACTCATGTTTCTTCTCTTGGACCTACAGAAGACAGACAGGAGGTGTATTCTATAGAGAGAGAGACTCTGACCTTGGGAGTCCCAAGCACAGTAGATGATAAGATGAGGTGCTACAGAAATCTCTGCATTCCTATACACTAACAACAAAAGAGCAGAAAGTGAAATTAAGGAAACAATCCCATTCACCACTGCAACAACAACAAAAATACCTAGGAATAAACCTACCTAAGGAGGCAAAAGACCTGTAATCAGAAAACTATAAGACGCTGATGAAAGAAATCAAAGACGACACAAACAGATGGAGAGATATACCATGTTCTTGGATTGGAAGAATCAATATTGTGAAAATGTCTATACTACCCAAAGCAATCTACAGATTCAATGCATTCCCTATCAAATTACCAATGACATTTGTTACAGAACTAGAACAAAAAATCTTAAAATTTGTATGGAGACACAAAAGACCCTGAATAGCCAAAGCAACCTTGAGGGAAAAAAACGGAGCTGGAGGAATTAGACTCCTGGACTTCAGACTATACTACAAAGCTACAGTAATCAAGACAATATGGTACTGGCACAAAAACAGAAATATAGATCAATGGAACAAGATAGAAAGCCCAGAGATAAACCCACTCACCCATGGTCAACTAATCTATGGATTAGGAGGCAAGGATATACAATTGAGAAAAGACAGTCTCTTCAATAAGTGGTGCTGGGAAAATGGGACAGCTACAAGTAAAAGAATGAAATTAGAACATTCCCAAACACCATACACAAAAATAAACTCAAAATGGATTAAAGACCTAAATGTAAGACAGGACACTATAAAACTCTTAGAGGAACACATAGGAAGAACACTTTTTGACATAAATCACAGCAAGACCTTTTTTGACCCACCTCCTAGAGTAATGGAAATAAAACAATAATAAAAAATGGGACTTAATGAAACTTCAAAGCTTTTGCACAGCAAAGGAAACCATAAACAAGATGAAAAGACAACCCTCAGAAGGGGAGAAAATATTTGCAAATGAATCAATGGACAAACGATTAATCTCCAAAATATATAAACAGCTCATGCAGCTCAATATAAAAAAAACAAACAACCCAATCCAAAAATGGGCAGAAGACCTAAATAGAGATTTATCCAAAGAAGACATACAGATGGCCAAGTAGCAGGTGAAAAGCTGCTCAACATCACTAATTATTAGAGAAATGCAAATCAAAACTACAGTGAGGTATCACCTCACACCAGTTAGAATGGGCATCATCAGAAAATCTACAAACAACAAATGCTGCAGAGGGTGTTGAGAAAAGGGAACCCTCTTGCAGTATTGGTGGGAATGTAAATTGATACAGCCTCTGTGGAGAACAGTATGGAGGTTCCTTAAAAAACTAAAAATAGAGTTACCATATGACCCAGCAATCCCACTACTGGGCAAATACCCAGAGAAAACCATAATTCAAAAGACACATGCACCCCAATGTTCATTGCAGCACTATTTACAATAGCCAGGACATGGAAGCAACCTAAATGCCCATCAACAGACGAATGGATAAAGAAGATGTGGTACATATATACAATGGAATATTACTCAGCCACAAAAAGGAACAAAATTGGGTCATTTGTAGGCATGGATGGATCTAGAGACTGTCATACAGAGTGAAGTAGGTCAGAAAGAGAAAAACAAATATCGTATATTAACGCATATATGTGGAATCTAGAAGAATGGTACAGATGCACTGGATTGCAAGGCAGAAATAGAGACACAGATGTGGAGAACAAAAGTATGGACACCAAGGGGGGAAAGTGGTGGGGGTGGTGGTGGTGGTGGGATGAATTGGGAGATTGGGATTGACATGTATACATTAATATGTATAAAATAGATAACTAATAAGAACCTGCTGCATAAAAAAAAAAGATGAGGTTCTAGAGTGAAAATATTAAGATTAATCCTTCCCACTGAATCTTGAGATTCAGCCTCCTCTTCCAACTTAGCCCTAGAATGCTGGTAGCCCAGCTTCTAACACCAGACAGGGAGTTGATGTATTCTCTCGTAAAATTACCAGCGCAAGAGATAAGATTTACATATATTGACATTTGGGAATCCTTTAATAAAGCTTGAAAATCTTTCCCATGCACGTAGAACTTACAATCAGTATTTTAGAACCTTACCCTTAAAATATGAATGGTGAGTTAAGGAGCACAGATATATGAGGAACGCTCATAACATAAATCACAGAGATCAAAATATATAAATAGAGAATAAGAACACAGAGAAAACAGATAAATCAGAGTACAGAAAACTAAGATTAAGATCTCTCAGAACTGGAGAACATGGGATCCAGATTAAGAGCTCACTGAATGTCCATGACAATTAATAATCATAATAATAATCATAGACTCACGACCACATTGCTACCCACGCAGGATAGTGAATAGTGCCTGTTCCCATCAGCCAGAGTGGAAAATTCTATGAATTATGGGACATTGATATAGTACAGAAGATCTTGCCTCAGTAGTAAGCCCTTGACTGAGAAGTACTCAGGTCCTGCATAATAAATCTCAAAATCAAGAAAGCATCAAACTGTTTCCAAGTAACTAAACTACATCTAAGGACAAAGCTCAAGAATATTTATAAAAATATCCAGCACCCAATAAGGTATAATTCACATCTGGCATCCAGTCAAAAATTAAAAGTCAAACAAAGAAATAGGAAAACATGACCCACAATGACTCACAATGGGGAGAGAAATCAGTCAATTGAAACTGACCCAGAATTGATACGTATGTTAAAATTGGCAGAGAAGAACATTAAAAGTCATTATAATTATATTCCACATGTTCAAAAAGTTAAGTAGAGCCACTGAAAATTTTAACAAGTTCTAAATCAAACTTTTAGAGATGAAAAGTACAGAGTCTGAGATGGAAATTATACTGGGTGGAATACACAGCAGAAAAAAAGTCAGCCAAATTTAATAAGTGATATTAGAAACTATACAAAATGAAAAATAAAGGAAAAGATAATTAAAATGAACATAGCATCAGTAAGCTACGAGACAACTTCAAAGAGTCAACTGGAGTCCTTGAAGAACTGGAGGGAAGGTAACAGAAAGAATACATGAAAAACTAATGGTTAGAAGAGTTCCAAATTTGGTAAGAGTTCCAAATCTCCAAAATCAACGTGATGTACCCTGCATCTGTGGAATACATGAAGAGACAACGAATCATTCCAAATTGAGGAGGTGGACTTTGGGAGCAAAGATATATTATTTTTTCCCCTTTTTCTCTTTTTGTGAGTGTGTATGTGTATGCTTCTGTGTGTGATTTTGTCTGTAGAGCTTTGCTTTCACCATTTGTCCTAGGGTTCTGTCTGTCTTTTTCTTTTGTTTTTCTTTTTAACTTTTTAAAATTTTTTTCTTAATAATTATTTTTTATTTTAATAACTATTTATTTTATTTTGTCTTCTTTCTTTCTATTTTTTCTCCCTTTTATTCTGAGCCGTGTGGATGAAAGGCTCTTGGTGCTCCAGCCAGGAGTCAGTGCTGTGCCTCTGAGGTGGGAGAGCCAACTTCAGGACACTGGTCCACAAGAGACCTTCCAGCTCCATGTAATATCAAACAGTGATCTCCCAGAGATCTCCATCTCAATGCCAAGTCCCAGCTCCACTCAACAACCAGCAAGCTACAATGCTGGACACCCTATGCCAAATGACTAGCAAAACAGGAGCACAGCCCCATCCATTAGCAGAGAGGCTGCCTAAAATCATAATAAGCCCACAAACACCCCAAAACACACCACCGGACATGGACCTGCCCACCAGAAAGACAAGATCCAGCCTCATCCACCAGAATACAGGCACTAGTCCCCTCCACCAGGAAACCTACACAACCCACTAAACCAACCTTAGCCACTGGGGACAGACACCAAAAACAACGGGAGCTACGAACCTGCAGCCTGTGGGTAGGAGACCCCAAACACAGTAAGTTAAGCAAAATGAGAAGACAGAAAAACACACAGCAGATGAAGGAGCAAGGTAAAAACCCACCAGACCTAATAAATGAAGAGGAAAGAGGCAGTCTACCTGAAAAAGAATTCAGAATAATGATAGTATCTATCATTATTTTCCAAAATCTTGGAAATAGAATAGAGAAAATACAAGAATCGTTTAACAAGGACCTAGAAGAACTAAAGAGCAAACAGACAATGATGAACAATACAATAAATGAAATTAAAAATTCTCTAGAAGGGAACAGTAGCAGAATAATGAAGCAGAAGAATGGATAAGTGACCTGGAAGATAAAATAGTGGAAATGACTACTGCAGAGCAGAATAAAGAAAAAAGAATGAAAAGAACTGATGACAGTCTCAGAGACCTCTGGGACAACATTAAACGCACCAACATTCGAATTATAGGGGTCCCAGAAGAAGAAGAGAAAAAGAAAGGGACTGAGAAAATACTTGAAGAGATTATAGTTGAAAACTTCCCTAACATGGGAAAGGAAATAGTTAATCAAGTCCAGGAAGCACAGAGAGTCCCATACATGATAAATCCAAGGAGAAACATGCCAAGGCACATATTAATCAAACTATCAAAAATTAAATACAAAGAAAACATATTAAAAGCAGCAAGGGAAAAACAACAAATAACACACAAGGGAATCCCCATAAGGTTAACAGCTGATCTTTCAGCAGAAACTCTGCAAGCCAGAAGGGAGTGGCAGGACATACTTAAAGTGATGAAGGAGAAAAACCTACAACCAAGATTACTCTACCCAGCAAGAATCTCATTCAGATTTGATGGAGAAATTAAAGCATTTACAGACAAGCAAAAGTTGAGAGAGTTCAGCACCACCAAACCAGCTTTACAAGAAATGCTAAAGGAACTTCTCTAGGTAGGAAACACAAGAGAAGGAAAAGACCTACAATAACAAAGCCAAAACAACTAAGAAAATGGGAATAGGAACATACATATTGATAATTACCTTAAGTATAAATGGATTAAATGCTCCCACCAAAAGACACAGACTCGCTGAATGGATACAAAAACAAGACCCGTATATATGCTGTCTACAAGAGACCCACTTCAGACCTAGGGACACATACATACTGAAAGTGAGGGGATGGAAAAAGATATTCCATGCAAATGGAAATCAAAAGAAAGCTGGAGTAGCAATTCTCATATCGGACAAAATAGACTTTAAAATAAAGACTATTACAAGAGACAAAACAATGTTAAGGTTTTATGCACCTCATAAGAGAGCTTCAAAATATCTGGAACAAAAAGAATAGAACTTCGAGTAGAAATAGTAAAATCCACAAATATATTTGGAAATTTCACTACCCTTTCTCAACTATTGATAAAATGAGTGGACAAAGTCAATAAGGATATAGAAGATTTGATCTGTACTATCAATTACCTTGACCTATTTGATACTTATTAAACACTCCACCCAACAAAAACAGAATTCACATTCTTTTCAAGTGCACACAGAATATTATTGACAATGATCATGTTCTGGATCATAAAACAAGTCTCAGTAAGTTTAAAATGATTCAAGCCATATAATGCTTGTTTTCCGAGTACAGTGTAATTAAGTTAAAAATCAGTAATGGAATAATCTTGGAAGATTTCCTAATATTTGTAAACTAAATAAAATAATTCTATATAACTAATTGGGCAAAGAAAAAGTTACAAAGGAAATTAGAACTTTTTTTGCACTGAATGAAAATTAAAATACAACATGTCAAAATTTGTGGGGTGCGCTAAAGCAGTACTAAGAAAAAAATCATAGTGCTAAGTGCATATGTTAGAAAACAAGAATGGCCTCAAATCAGTGACACTAACTTCCTTCTTAAGAAATTTAAAATGTAGAGCAAATTACACCCAGTGTAAGTAGAAAACATGAAATAAAAACCTGAGCAGCAAGCAATGAAACAAAAAACAGAAAAGCAATAAAGAAAATCAATAAATCTAAAAGTTGTTGTTTAAGAAGATCAATACAAGTGATAAAACTCTAGCTGGACTAAGAACAAAGGAGAGGAGACAAATTACCAATATCCAAAATGAGAGGAGTGATGTTAGTACAGAATCTGGAGATACTAAAATATAATAAGAGAATATTATGAACAACATTATAGATAATTTGACAACTTAGTTGAAATGAGCAAGTTCCACAAAAACCATAAACTGTGAAGCCTCACTGAAGAGGAAGTAGATAATGTGAATAGATTGTTCTCTTGCCCCACTTTATTTATCACAATTCTAACTTTAACTTACTGATTATAGAAGTTCTTTTTGTATTCTGGGTATTAGTCCTTTTTGTCATAATGTATTGAAAATAATAACTTCCCCATGTTGTGTCTTACTCTTTTCACACTCTTAATAATTTTTTTTTTTTTTTGGTGGTACGTGGACCTCTCACTGTTGTGGCCTCTCTCGTTGCGGAGCACAGGCTCCGGACGCGCAGGCTCAGCAACCATGGCTTACAGACCCAGCTGCTCCGCGGCACGTGGGATCCTCCCGGACCGGGGCACGAACCCGTGTCCCCTGCATCGACAGGCGGACTCTCAACCACTGTGCCACCAGGGAAGCCCCACACTCTTAATAATTTTTGATGAAAACAAATTAACTTTAGTGAAGTCAAATTCTTCAGCCTTATGCTTTATGATTTGTGCTTTTTTGTGTATCATTTCAAAAATCTTTCACAAGATAATGAAAATATCTCCAATGCTATTTCAAGACACCTTATTATTTTACATCTCACAACTAGATCTACAAAAATCTACAATTGATCTGCGGGTATAGTAAGGAGTAGAAGTCTACCTGCCACTCCTCCCAGGATACAATTGTCTCTATCAACACCATTTATTAAAAAGGTTTTCTTTTTCCTCTGTACCTAAGTGACAATAAAGAAAGAAAAGAAGAAAGAGAAAGAAATTAAGAGAAAGAAAAATAAAAGAAAAAATAAATATAAAATGGAGAAAGTAAAATGAGGAAAAGAGAAAAAGGTTAAAGAGAACAAACAATTAGGGATATTTATTGGATTTATGCACTTACCTATAGAACATTTTGCTAGAATTGACATTTTGATAATGCTTATTTTTCTAATCAATGAATTCAATATTTTCTCCATTTATTTCAACCTTATTGATATTTTCTTTCACAGCATATTAGAATTCTCCAGAGAAACAAAACCAATATATACATGTACATACATACAGATATATAGAAAGACATTTATTGTGAGGTATTGATTTTGGTTCATGGGACTATGGAGGCTAAGAAGTCCCATAATCTACCACCTACCAGCTGGAGACCCAGGAAGGCTAGTGGTGTAATTCCAGCCCAGAGCCCAGTGACTGAGAATCAGGTGTCTATAGAGATAAGTCCCAGTCTGAGTCTGAAGACCCAAGAACCAGAGACTTTCTTCCTTGCAGTTAGGTTGGGGTTATGTAGAAAATCTTGGCTAATGGACTGTGAATAGAAGTGAATTGTGCCACTTTGATCTGAGGCAGTTAAGGGTGGGTGTATGTTCTCCATGTACTTTCTCTTCCAGTGATGCAGCAAATTCTGATGCTGTTTCTTGATACAGCAGCAAGATGATGCTTCATCACAAGATGATGAAGATTTTGTTAGCCTGGGATTCTAAGTTACTATGTGGAGCAGTGTTGCTTGCCAACCTTCACTGAACTTATAACATGAGCAAGAAATAGAACATTGTTTTATTAAGCCACTGAGAATTTGGGATGCTTTGTTTCTACATCATATTCTAGCCTCTTGTAGTAATTTTAGGAGTAATCATGGCCACATAGTAAGTACTCTTTATGAGAGAGTTGCCATTGGAGTTTTATGATATGAAACATATTTTTTAGAGCTTTGAAGTTTATAAGTGCTTTAACATATATTATCATTTGGTTTCACAATAATCATATGAGGTAGGCAGAGAGGCTTCATTTTCTCTGTTTTACAAATTAAGAAAATGTAACACAGATCTGTTAAGTGACATACTCAAGAGACCACTCATAGGAGACAGTATTGGGGCCTAGACATTCCAAGTTCGGGTCTAGAGTTCACATATCCTAAATTTGTAGCAAATCCCATATTCTAAGTTATTTTTTCTTCAATGAACATTCACATTTCTCACCATCAAGAGTCAGTTTTGTAGTAAGAACTCATATTATCTAAAGAAAGTTGATTTTCCATTATGTGTCCTGCCCTTTGGGACCTGATAGACATATTCAGGAACTGCACATTCCCTAAGGAGCATATAATTAAAAAATGGCTCATTTTACTATATGATATATATGAGTACATTATCCCTCTTCAGATCTTTTTACATCTCTATATATTGTAACAAATTTAAGTATTTTTATATATTCCTACTGAACTCGACTAGCACATGAGTACCTATAATTGCTCCTGGGATAAAAACCTTAAACTTTCACCCAAGATATCTCAGTCATAACCTGTTTTAAAGGTAATCAATCTGATTTATCTGATTTAAATTGAGTCCAGTGGGCGTTTTCTGTTGCCTCTTTTTTCTTCCTCCAAGGGCAGTCTGCAATGGCGGGGTGGGCAGTGTGTGGAGATTGAGTTTACACATCATCCTTCATCAGGAGTCCGCAGGGGAGTAGAAGAGCTTCTGGTCCAAGTTGGGACCTTGGGACCCTGCTGACTTCTACTTTTTCTATCTGGTCCGTGGGTATGCCGTGCTGCCATCTGCTTCCAATGTCCATAGTCCCTGTCATGATCCTGATCACAATGTCAGCCACTCTGGTCCACCTTGTTTCCACCTCAGCTGCCTTCTGACCTCCGCAGCCTTCTGAAAACTTCCCTACCTGTGTGCGGGGAGGATTGCAGGAGGGATAGTTTGGGAGCAGTTTAGGAATTCATTTCTATGTACCCAGCCACGGTAGGGCTTCTGTGAAGCTGCCCTTAGGTCCCTGTATAGAGATACCTCCACCCAACAGTACCTTGGACATTCAGCTTCTCTAAGTCACTTGGGCTTTCCTGGGCTATGCTCTGGCATTCATTTTTATTAAGCTCCTGCTTCCTAGATCTTAAAAGTTCAAAAGTTTCAAAGAACTGTAATTTTAAATGATAGTGCTGTGCTGTGAGGGGGTAAAAAAAGAAAGAAGAGCTAAAATTTCCTTCATCTCAACAGATTCCTTTGTCAGCAGCTGTTAACCACTTTTCTCCTGAGGGCAGTCTGTACACAAAAGCTAATTATTGGTAACAGGAGGTTAAAGCTAAAAGGAATGGAAACAGTTTACAATCAGTATATTATTCTTTAATACACCTAGGTTTTTCTTGTCCTCAGCGTTTTCATTTTCTCCATTTTTTTAAATTTTAAATTTTGGCATTTATCCAAAGAATGTGTCTTTGGCACCTCTTGTCTCAAGTGCCTACTTAGGTACAGAGTAGCTACTTAGTTAATGCATGCTGATTGCAGTAGTTTGAATGAGTTTCACATTGTACCTTTGTGTACAGTGTGTAAACTATTGATTCTTCCAAATGCCTTCAAAAGTGGTGCACGTAAGTAAGCATATATGTTTACTGATTCAGTGGTATATAAATCATAATTCTTTTGAATACAAGGAATAGAAGGATGACTTGAACTATATGAGACAGAAGTAAGTTATTTGAATGACACTGGACTATTTAGTGTAACTCTGAGAACAAGGATCAGTCGGCCCTCAGAGTTAAAGGTACCACAACGCTGAATCCTCCAGATCACTCATCTCCACTCTAAATACTGGCTTCAGTCTCTCAGTCCATATGGCAGGAAACATGACCACTGAATTCCCAAGCCTCAAACATCACAACTTGACCACCAGAGAGGAACTACTCTTCATCCCTTAGCTCATTTTTAGAGCCTTAGGATAAAACTTTGGTTGACTTATCTTGGGTCAGGTATTTGCCTCAGGACCGATTAATACTGACAGTAGGTTGTTATTACTGACCCTACTAAAGCCAAAATGGTTGCTGGTTCTCTCTTAAACGAGGTGAACTGGAATGAACAAATAATTACTGCATTGTTTCCCTGTTATTTAGCAGAATGATGAACACATAGTAGGCGTTCATAATTATTTGCTGACTAGTTGAATATTTTGTTGACTGATTAAAGAGGTGAGAGACTTGTCCATATGGTGGTATCATTTAAAGGAGCATTTTCTTTGAATCATTGTGTTTCCTCACATGGATCCAACTTCATTGTGCAATTTATGAAAAACCATTCTCCTTCTAATTTATGAAAACAATCACTGAAGTGATAAATATCCATTAATATGGACTAATAAGGCAGATCTAAACTAAACCATAACAGTTTAATTTGAAACGCATTGAGAGTGATTTTCCCTAGTTTTGAAGCTTTTACAATTCCCTACCAGACCCTCCTTTTTGGATAAAAGCCCAAAATACTCTTTTGGGTTTATTTAAGTAACTGATGGTAAATGACTATTTCTTTGACATATGTTGTAAAAAAATCTTTCCTAGTGTTCATGGGCTTAATTTTCCCACCATATACCTCAGCACTGCATGTGCATAATATTTTACAGGACACATAGTTCAGTCTCTAGTTCTATTTAAATACTATAACACAATCACCTTTACCTCTTAAAACATTGTGATGTATCAGTCTACTTTTTATAGGGCTTGTACATTTAAAGTGATTTTTAAAAGTCTGTTGATTAATTAATTAGGTTGCAATTCCCCTTGTTCACAGCTAAAGAGGTGGAGGGCTAAAGAAGAGAGCATCTATATGTTCAGGGAAAGAAGACGTGGAGATCAGGATCTCACTCCCATGCTCAGTTACTGTATATGAGCCTAAATTGTTTATGGATTCTGGATGAAAGTATTTCTAATTAATTCTCATTCAGGGATAAAGTTGTGCACATTAATTCCCAGAAAAGCTAGTTTTTACTTAGGATAAATGTTATGATTGTGTAAAAGGCTGAAGTGGGATATATGTATGTATACACGCATGCACATGCATTTATACGCATACAACATATATATTTCATATATATACATACATGACTATCTATATCTGTTTCTATATTCAATGTAAGTATGTCTCAGTGCTGTTTCATAGTCTACCAAAGGTATGAAAGAATTTTCTATTTCTCCTAAAACTGAAAAATCAAGCGGGCCTGTTGAAACAGAGACTTTATTAGTCACTTAAGGATTCCCTGAAAGGAGGGATAATAGAGTGAGCATATCACTATTCAAAGGTTCTGTTTCTTAAGATGAGGATATTGGAATTTTATCAAATCTAGAATACTGTTTTATTTGTTCAAATTTATGGATATACCTAAAAAACTTTTAAAATTATATTTTTTGTTACCCTGATGATAATGACTAGTGTTATAATATAACCATATGTAATTGACACTGTCACACAATATTAGAATGATTCATGGAATAATAATTACTTTACTCCAAACAATTATCAGTTAAATTCTTGGGATCTAACAAGATATTTCTATATTTTCCAATTACCATTGATCTCTAGAATATGTAAACCTAAAAATTGCTTCCTTAGAATTAAGGAATTGTTATATAATGGAAAAGGAAAACTTGCCCTTTTGTTGGAAATTAGACCATAATTCATTTTCTGATTCAGTGTATTTTTCATCACTTTCCTTTCCAAAAGTCAAATGCGATTGTTTTTCTTACTTTATTTTCGTGAAGTGCAAATTAGAAGTGTTATAGCTAATCAATGGCACCAGAATAGTTCTTTTCAATAACCAGGACATGAACCCTCTAACAAGGTTCAGTCAGTTCTATTTATAGTTCCCCTAAGTTAGGAACTATTTGTACACCCATGTTTCTGCATAATGACTTTTCAATGTGGTATCAGCAATCATTCCACAAGGCACAATCTCAAGGTATCTATATGCATAAAGAATCTATTTAAAATAAAGGCTAAATTGGCTGGCCATTCATTAAGCCATTTGCCTGTGAAATCACTTTGTGAAATATCTCCATACAGGAGATGTTACAAGTCGAGTGTAGGACACAGCAATTTTTTTTTTTTTTTTTTTTTTTTTTTTTTTTTTTTTTGCTTACCATATTGTATAACCATAACTTCTTTTGGAAACACTTCCTTCTCTAAGTGTCCTTTTCGAACACTTCTTCCTTCTTGCTCTAAAATGACAAACCATTTTGAGAATTTGGACTTAATTTAGCCCACACAGGATTAGCAGAAGAGACTCTCAAAAAACTTGCCTTAAATACTTAATCGCTGAAATGAGATGTACTGATGATTTTGCAAAAAAAAAAGTATGTTAGCATCAGACTCATGCCCTCGACCTCAGAGACTAGGAGAGCAAAGAATGAACACCATGGGTTCCCTTGGAAGAACGGTTGTCTTCTACATTTCTGAATGAGAAACTGTTCTATTCTTTTAAGACTTTGAAAGGAAAGGCATTTAAAAGAGCCATATTTTGAATTTCAAAGCAAAAATAATTCATTTCTTTTGAGCTTTTCTGTCCTTGAGAACACGAATGAAATCTTTTGGCAGGAATGAATAATGCTTTAATAAGACAATATCAAGGTAAGTACATTGTGCTCCTTACTGCCCTCTTTATATCTTTGTAAGTGTGAAGAGAGACATTAGGTCCAGACTTGCGTGTGGTTTCAGACCTCTAGGAATAGAGAAAAAACTTCCTGCATTATATCCTTAATTTTCCAATATGCTCCCTTTCTGCCACCCAAATAACATCACTTTCTCAAATTATTGCAATCGAATTGGCCAGAAAATAATTCACCGTGATTACTGTATTACATTTTTCTAAATTTTAGGCTAACATGTTCCCTTTCATTAATCTTTGACCAGTGTTTACAGATAGAAAAGATAATTAGTAAATTCATATAATCTCTTCTCAAAGTAATTTTTATTTACTAGCCTCTGCTGTTCGTGTACCTTTAGAAAATAAAAATGTAATTCTACAAACTTGGCTGTTTTCTGAGGTCTTGTTTTTCTTACCATGGACAAAGGATCCAAGTTATCTATGCACTAGGGAATCTTAATCAAGATACAGGAATACAAGTGAATAAAGACTCGCAATTTTGTATTTGATAATTTTTCTTGTTGCCACAATGATTTTTATATATCTATTCTTATTTTTGCTATCTATTTATATGGACATACATATTTTTAAGTGGTACATGATGATAAAAATTTTGAAGGTGTTAAAACATATAATTTAGTTTCAGGTGTGCATATTTATAGCTTCTAAAGGGAGATACCTGCTCACTGTTTTAGATAAAAAGCAAGTTATATATTCTCCCTTCCAATGACTACACCTATTTTCCTTATATCAACACATGACATCATCGTTTAAATCAAACCGATTTCTAAGCACCACAGCTGTTACTAGTTATTTAGAAGTCTAATTTGAGCAGAATGTGTCACGCCAACTTTGCACACACACGCTCACACAGGCAGTATTCACATTAAAACTTTCACCTCTATTAAATAGCAACAGTTCTTCAAAAATTCCAACACTCTACTCTTAACAACTAAATAAAATATGTGTCTTTGAGGAGTAATGTGCCTATTTTATTTTTATTCCTAGAGGCAAATCTTGTATTGAGTGGTGCAGTTTTGTTACCCTGCTGTCACTTTAATCCATCCTCAAAGATGCACGTGACACTGGGTGAGTTTAGTTTTCCAACGTCATTGTTTTACTCTTCCTGAATTAAGGGTAAATCTCTGTGACTTTGTCTTCAATGGAGGTCACATAGATATAGCCATCAATATTGAAATAGCATTTTCTCATGCAAACAGAAGCTTTAATAGCCTTTACAAGGGTTTGCTCCTTAGGGAGACTAAATTCAAAATGGCACAAGCCATCTGTCATAGTGGGATTTTTTCAGTTCCCTTCTGCTGCACCTCTCTCTCTTCCTCTCTCCCTCTCTCTCTCCCGCTTCACTCTCTCTCTCTTTTGGTTCTATAAAGTGACAGCTTTATAATCCATTCTTTCACATTGACTAACATAAAAATAGATTCACAAACCTTTGTAGAGAGGCACATTCTATACCCAGATCAAATGAAAAATCAAATTTGCAATATTGAGCCCAACAGTGAATTCAGTGTCTACTGAGGAAACTCCCTATCACTCCGGCCATGGAGCACTTTGGGAGACAGGGAAGCTGTGGGCGGGTCCAGATGGAAGACTGTTGCAGGAATCTCCTTATTGTGTACATCTCTAAATCCTGATCTCAGAAGACTCTTGGCTGAGCTGGAATTGATATGGAAAGCATTTTTAAGAAAGAAAAAGGTTTCTTTGGGTAGAACTTCGATATTTCCTCCAAATTCAGAGATGAAAGAATTCATGAAAGAAAAATTTAAATCTTCATATCCTGAAAGTGCACTATTACTCCATAAAAAATAGAAATAATTATGTTAGTATCGGTTTTCACTGGTAGATTGTAAACTTAATCCAAGCTGACGCTGTCTCATTCATTATATAGCCCTAGTCTCTAGCAGGGTACCTGGTACCTATTAAGTACTTAGGCAATATTTGTGGAGGGAAGGAAGGAGTGGGGGGAGAACGGAATGAAAGAGAAGGAAGAAGGAAGGGAAGGAAGGGAAGGAAAGGAGGACAGGAGAAAGGAAAAAAAGAAAATCTACAATGAAAAGTGAAAAGCTCTCAGCTCTTTAGAAAGCATTGAACCTATGGAATCCCAACTATAAATTAAAACACTAAAAAAAATGGTATATGTACTTCCCTGGCAGTCCAGTGGTTAAGACTCTGCACTTCCAGTGAAGGGCACATGGGTTTGATCCCTAGTCGGGGAACTAGGATCCCACATGTCCTGTGCCATGGCCAAAAGAAAACTAAACAAACAAACAAGAAAACCTCAAAGAATGGTATAAAAAAGCAAAACTACAAGTTATAGAAAATGTTTTTAAAACTAAATATCAACACTAGGTAGAGTAAGAATTGGCCTCCAGATTTGACACTTTTTTCTTTGACTCTAGAATTGAAATAGTTTTTGAATAACTTACAACCTCAGCTTATCTAAGATCATGTCCACAATTAGACTGGGAATGAACAATGCTTTGGGTAAAAGTGTGATTACCACTGTATTATGAATTTCCGTGCTATCATGAGGGATCCACCAGTTACCATTAACTCTGGACTATGTCTAATTCAATTTTCTAGACTGTATTTGTTGTATTCTAATTAATTTTTAGTGACAAGATTTGCAGGATGTGATAAAGTATGTTAAATCAGACTGTATGAATAATGTTATGTATTTCTATATAAGTGAAATATTTTCCCTGGAACATGCGCCTTAATTTTCATTTCGTCTCATTAGATGGGCATAAGAACTAGAAATCATAACTACATAAGGAATATAGAATATACAAAAGGGGACGATGGTAACCATGGAAAGACAGACTGAGGCCGATGTGCTGGTGTTTCACTGTGTGGTACCTTAGCCAGTCTTCCACATTTGACCTGGGCTTCATCTGGTGTACAGTTAGACTAACATTCAAGCTTCTCCGCTCCCCAGCTGGGTGTTACTCCATTTCACTGGACTAAAATAATACAATATTAATCTTGAAAGAATGAGAGAAACAGACTTCTGAGATCATCTAGTAAATGGTAGAATGTTTTTGGCAGCTAAGTTATTTCTTCAAATGAAAATTTTCTCAGAAACCTCAAATAAAAAACTGATAAATTCCATGTTGCTCTGATTGAAGCTGAGGTGGGCTGTCATCCTATACTGCCTGCTGCCTTCCACCTCCATCCTGAACATTGATTTGCATTATCCCACATCTGGGCAGAACTTTAATTGCACTATTCCCACCCTACCCCATGTCTTCTCCACTGGCCCCTTGTTTGCATGCCTGTTTTCTCATTTGTAGCCCAGCTCAAAACATTTCTTCTAGGTGGGCTTCTGTGATAGAGTTATTTGACTTTCACCCCTTCTCCACAAAACTCCACATTATTCTTAATTCAACTTATACAGGTATTACTTTGTTGATTAGCTGAGTAGAAGTTGGATGTTTTATGACCCAAATATATTTGCTGCATCGTTCACTAAACTGTAAAGTCTTTTATGACAAGCGTGGGCTCTGGTGACTCAAGCTTCCTCAATGTTCACCTTGCCCACTGCCATGAGCAACTGAGGACTGTGGAGGCTTCCATTTTTGTTCTAAAACAATGACAGCTGTTTAGAGATTTGTAGTAATCAGTGGGCTTAACTTCAGCACTGATCTGTGTTCACTACATGGGACATAGCTTTTTGTATAACCCTGGAGATCTTTGTTTAGCCCTGCATAGACTTGAACTCTAAACAAGTATTATTATTTAGTAGTAGTTTAAGCAAAGTAGTTTTCCAAAAGGAGCCTTTCAATTCATATACAAGGACTTAGTAACTTACTCAAATGATAGAGAAAGTAGTAGCAAAGCCTAGAACTCAAAGCTCCAGACTCTCAAGTGAGTAATCTTGGGCACAAGGACCACAGGACATCATTTCTTGTCACTGCATCATCTTCTACCTAGTTTTCTCATCTGTGAAATGGAAGTGCATTACCAAATTGCACCTAGGGTTACTTTATGCTTCTGAGAACTAGGATAAAAGATCAAATTGATTGATAAGTCCTATAGAAACGTAAGGTTTTCCACTTGATATTGATTGGAAAGTGATTAAATACTAATGCCTGGAGACACTGTTACATGGGAGCTGCTGAATGGTAATACACAGGCATTGCTTAAATGGAAGACTCCCATTCGTTATTGAGTTCCGTTGACAGAGACTGTTTTGACTAAAGGCAGGTGAACCTGACCTGATTTTTTGCTTTAGATTATTTCCCTCTGTGTATGCTAGCTGCTCACTAAAATCCATTACTCATTTTTTAAAACATAACATCTGGCTGGGCATAAGACTACCCTGCTATAGGCTATATTTCCTGGCCTCTGTTTCAGGTATGTGGGTCAATGAGACTAAGTTGTTGTCAATGGAAGTGATGTGTTCTGTACATGAATGTTGTGTTCCACTATGTCACTTACGTAAAAGGAAATTGCAGGTATCCCATTTGCTTTTTTACTTCCATCCCATGGACCAGCTTAATGAAGCAGATGGCAACAATGCCCTAGGAGACTGGGGAGAAACAAAATGAAGGTGAACTGAGACCTGAATGACTACCTGGAGCAGAGCTGTGCCACTAACCAGAACTTCCCATCTACTTCTAGACTGGCATTTGGAAGAGAAATAGAATTCCAATCTTTTCAATTCAATTTTTGGGTCCATTTATTACAGGTTTAGCCTGTAACCTAACTAATGTTGTATGTCTCCCAGCTGGAGGAGCGTGCAGTCACCACAGCTAGAGACAAAAGACTAACATTTAAGAGAGGCAGTGACCCAAGTGCCCTTCCATAGCTAGTGTACACATAGCAACGGTCCCTCATGAAAAACTCAGTTCCTACAAACTAGGCACTGAATAAGTGCCATATCGAAGTGTAAGGTAGGCCTTGAACTGAAAAACAGACACGATAGGGTTATCAAACTATATTGAATTAAAGCAATAAGAACTATATAAAGATATAAATGGAGCATAAAATGTCCCTTAGTCATACTGGTTGAAGGTTATCATCTATTCCTTGGTGAGGAGGAACTGGAACAGCCCAAACCCCTGCATACCCTTCATACTTCATTGGATAGATGAACTATACATATCTTCATTACTGATAGAATTGACTCATTCTTAATAACTTCATTGTTATCTGCATGGCTTCATGACTTCATTCATTAAAGAATCCATATGGGAATTGCAATATATGGATACCTGTTCAACAGACCCCATCTGGCATTCAGAGTTGATGAAACTAAGTAGTCAGCATTTGATTTATTTATTTTTTTTGTGGGAGTTCTAGGTTCACATTTTATGGGACATGGTAACCTCATCCTCACTTTGATATCAGAATGCAATCAATATTCATTAATTTCTTCATTCAAAGAAATCTTTGTGTTGAATGCCTAGTATTTATGCACCTGATAGTGTTATAGATACCGGAGGTTCAGAGGAAAATCACAGTCCTCCCAGTTTAGGGAAGGAACTGATAGCATTCACTCTAATTACTGCCATCATATTTCTGGACTTTGTTCTCCTGGTTATTTTTCTTTTCTTTACCTTTTATTCCATTCACTTCAGCAGAGTGCTTTGGAAGTACTGTAGTAGTAAATCAAAGGTGATGGTCATCCTCGACTCATTCAAATTTTCATATTTTGTTGTGTTTATATTGATAATGACAGCAGGTTTAATTGGGATCTTTATTGGTGTCCTCATATAAGCAGCTGATTGTAAGCAGTGGTTATTTGGGGAAGTATTTCCATTTAAAAAAATTATCCCAAATATTGAAGTTGATATATATCTATACATGTCATATTTTCATGCTTAAATGATTAGTTCAAGGGTTAATAACGAAACTCATATTGTCTTTTGGATGTCCCAAGCTCATATACTTATTTCAGCTTTTGTATTGCATAGTGAAGGTAAATCAGGTGTCTTAGATATTCCTGTTATTTGACTATGTGCTATATAACTAGTTGGTGGTTTTGGAAAAGTAGGTTGTTTCTCAAGGTAGGTTTTCCTCATCTGCATGCTCCAGGCATCCCAATAGTTAATACCTAACAATTTATATTGGCTGAGTTCCGTTCCTTCTTCCATTTGGTAGCTCAACTGAAGCTTGATGTTTATGGTGGAAATTGTCTTGATTTCTTTAGATGAGATGAGCATCCAAGGAGTTTGAAAATGTGTTTTAATTAAGATTCTGCTAAATTTTACCAGACACCTACTTGGAAAACAAAGCAACTGAATAATTAACTCTGATGAGAGCAGATGCTGGTCTAATGACAACCTGTTACCGCTCAAGTGCATCATTAGTTGTTTTACTATGCTCTTTTAATATGTCCAGAGCTCTCCTCTGTTAATGAATAAATTGGTAGCTGTGTACTTAAAAGAGTTCCTCATTCTGGACTGTTGTAAAAGATATTTCTAGCACCTGCAAAATTCTTCATTTAAATAATTTGGTTCCCACCCAGCAACCCCCCTTCCTTCATCTATTTGGCGTGTGCTTGGAACCAAGCACTTCCTCATTTTTCCTTCTGAGATAATTTTAGCCATACATCAAACGAAGCTTACAAATTGATGAGAATCTAATGATGCATTTATTTACAGATGTGCATTTCAGTTCCCTGTTACGTTGTTGAGGGGTAGGAAGAGTTTAAAACTCTCTCTCCTCACCCTACCCCCACCAACGTTATGGGAATGGCCGAGCACTGGACAAAATAAGAAATAGAAATAGCCTCATGTTTGATTTTATGTCAAGTTGTCAAATATGAATTGGTATCAAATTCTTTTTAAGTGCATAGTTCACCTTTCAAAATAGCCAAAGACTAGTTTTGTTCATTTTTTTTTTGTTTAATGCTGCAATATCACTGTGCTATGACTTCCTACCATAGCATACATTATTTTTAGATGAAAAATCATAGGCTTACAGTTTACGTCTTTGGCACAACAAAAAACAACCTGACCAACAATATCAATTGTGAACCTGATGCAAAGCAAGGAAATGTAGAAACCAATTTGGATTCCATGTTCAGAGCCACAACATATATACCGTCATCTTGAGAAAGTTGAACGGTTTTAGGGAAATTCATGAATAAAAGATGAATACGAGCAGATGTTTTAGAGCACCTTAAATAATGTGCCAAGGTAAGGAGCACAGAAGTATGTGTGCTTCATGACATTCTGTACTATGCTTCCTTGAAATCTGTCAGGCAATTCCCTGGGATTTGGCCACACCCTCTTCAGGTCCTGGAAGAGTGCAGAATAGGACCTTTTCCTGTTCCTTCCTTGTACTTCCAAAACCCAACTGCCTTCAATCAACAGAAGTTAATTTTTAGTATTCCTTAAAGATCTTCTAACAGAAAAAGAGCTGTACATAAAAATAACTGAAGCATTTTATTTTATCAAGTCATATTTCAAAATGCTCCTCTCTCTGTGGTAAGCAAAGTTTCAAAATATTTCCAACTATTTCTATTGTGGAAGGCAAAGGGAAACAAAGCATGCCAGTAATTTGTTTTATGAAATGTGCTTTAGAATGGTTTTACACATTCACAATGATATACAACTCTGCTTTACTCATTAAAAATTCTGGCTATCAACCAGAGACATTTTAATATAGATCGTATGGAGAAAGCCGCGTTTTTGTTTTTGCCTTCAGTCCATCTATGCCAAAGCTGTGTTCAGAATCTGGCTTTAATGTGCCTGGACTCCCTCCTGTCAAATAATAGTCATTTCACTGCTACAGCTGGATGCAGCAAGGAACAGAGGTCTGCCCTTTGCTTATTCTCCTGGTAGAGAAGGAGAAGATACCATTGCCTGCTTCAATTCCACCCTTTCCGACCAAGGGTTCCATCCAATGGCACTCAGGAGTTATTTTCAGTTTCTAACTTTTCAAAAAATGAGTGATGTGTTCACTGTTACAGATATGTGACTTACGTTCTATTTTACGTGGCTTAGCTTATGTTCCATCCTGTTTCAGACAGTTTTCATTCTTCCCTATTTTGGGGCATGGAGAGATTAGGGAAAGAATGGAAGCTAAAGTGGTGTGGGTTGTGAGGAGTCAATGTGATCCCCATGAAAAGCACCAAGCCCAGAACAGATGCCTATGAATGCACTTCACCCCCAGCCCCATCCCTAACCCTAGGTACAGAGTATCCTCTGATCCCAGGAGAGGCAGCTGGTGAAGTGGGCAGCAGCCTAGCACTCAGAAGCTGGGGAGCTCCATTTAGCCCAGCCGTTCACTCTCTGTCCAACTTTGGACAAATCGTCTGACCTCTGGAAACTTTTTATCCTCATTTATAAGCTAGAAACAGTAACATTTAATCCAACCAGCTCACAGAATTAATGTAAAGTCACTTAATTAAGACACTTAATTGACTGTCACTTAATTGACACACACTTTATACATTTGAAGTATCATCATCCTGAATCACTGGAACAGAAAGAAACATTGGGCAGGTTTTCTACTCTGCACAGAAGAAATAGTAAGAAACAGAACCAAATGCCCCCTTCAAGTTTGAGAAAGAGAGGAAACTGAAATATGGTAAACCAATCTATTATGGTTTATGGTGGTGAATACGGCTTTAAAACCTACCACTAAAATATACTTTACATATTATAAAAGTTCTAATATTTGCATGTACTTTTTCAGAGGAAGGTGGGTTTTCTAAATTATAGGAAAACACAATTGTTATATTTGATGACTAAAGATATTCTTCAGTTTCAATCCTATAAAATCTCAGATTTATTGCATCTGGCATTCCCAAATTAAATATGGAAGCCTTGGAGAAAGATTCCCTTAAGATAAACTTTACTAAGGAAACACACAAAATGGCATTTCTGGGGAGTAACTGGCCTGTCCTGTGACCTTATCTCAGTGGGGAAGCTACAAGGAAGCTATAGAAGGTGGATGAAGAAGAGAGGGAGCAGTGGTAAGTGGGAAACACAGTTCAGGGTCAAGTTGCTCCATGGAAGTCATTAAATAATATGTTTAATGCAAATTCAGTCAATTTCCTCCTTTGGCACTTCCAACTTCACTCATCCACATGCAGCCTAATGCATAGTTTTGAACCTCTATTTAGCAGGGGTGGGGGTAGGGAGGGCGGTCATGGGACCTGTGACCAATGCAGTAGCACAGGACCCGTGCTCAGAAGGGTCCAGCCTTGGAGTTTAATGCTCTGTGGTTGCCATGTTGAAATTCTTAATACTTTTATCTTGGAATTTGTGTTTCATAAAAGTTAGCAGGACAATGGAGTATGCGCTGGGGGCTTGGAGGCTATGCTCTGGTGTGGACCAGTCCCCCACTCCCCTTCCACTCCCCTTCTTCTCCCATCCCCAGCCAGTTCTCAGCTGCTTGTTCCCTCTGCCCCTAGTGCCCAAGGCCCTGACTGTACTCGCTCACTGCTCATCCCCACACCTTGACCTCTTACCCCTCATTGCCCCCTGTGCAGGGATGGCTATGGGTTCCATGGGCTGGGAGGAGGAGGGAGGAACCTGCATTCTGCCTCTGTCCTCTGCCCGAGGGGTCCTGACACAGGGAAGAGTAAGGCCAGGCACGTGCCCAACAGTATCTTGGCTTTCCGGCTATGAGCTGGCAGCACCATGGCCTGTTTGGCAGGACACCCAATGGAAGCTTCTTTCACACCCCTAATCTAGGCACCCAGCACCTTCTAGCACAGGGATTATAATTCCTTGGAGGTCTCCCTTCTGCTGTGGGTTGGGCAGTGGGCGGGTGGGAAGAGGAGGCTGACTTCCCATGTGTCTGAGCTGCATTTTCCTCTTGCACAGGGTCCTGGCACACTAGGTAGCTGGCCCTGCTGTTTAGCAGTTTCTGAAACAAGACCTAAACTCCTCAGAAACAGTTGTAATGATATGGTCATTCTGTAAATGAGTTGCCAACTAAGGGTGTAATAACCTCAAGTGCTTATGTAACAACCTAAATGGGAAAAGAATTTGAAAAAGAATAAATACATGTATATGTATAACTGAATCACTTTGCTGTACATCTGAAACTATCACGACATTGTTAATCAACTATACTCCAATATAAAATATAAAGTTAAAAAAATAAAATAAAATAGGTAATCAAAAAAAAAAAAAAAAAAAGAAACCCAAGTGCGTCACTTACACATTTAAGAGAGCCTGTGACCAGAAAGGTCACACAGGAATTGCTTATTTACCCTTAGCGTTTCCTGGCAAATACTGCTTGGTCTGGATTGGACCGTTGTTCTGCTAACTCTGGATATACCCATGCCTCAATTTCCTCACTTGAAATTGGGGGTGATAATAAAAGCTTTATGGAGTTGTGAGGGTACAGTAAGAATGTACAGAAGGCACTTAACACAGTCCTCAGCATACGGCAAATCCTTTATATGTACAATAGGAATTTTTGTTGAAATACCACCACCATCCTCATCACCCATATCCATTTACTCTAGGGAAAGTCTGCAAGATGAAAACAAAAACAAAAACATCGACTCAGACTGCTTTGGCTGCTTTGTAAGTGATCCGGATTATGCATGTCTCCTCTACTTGCTAAGAAAATAAACACCTATTAAAAAAAAAAGAGAGAAAATAAACACCATTACTAGGTATTAAATAGTAAATTGATACATACTGTAGATGGTAATTATTTAATATATATGTCCCCTTGTGGATGTGAAATGGATCAGAACCATCAAGCACCTCAGCGATCAGGTAGTTCAGTGTGTTTAGTTTATAGGGAAGGAGAGAGACGAGGGGGCTTATATGCCAGGTCACACAGCCTCTTAATGGCAGAGGAGGACTAAAAACCTTGCAATCCCTCGTCTGTCTACCCCGTGTGCAATGTGCATTGAGGACCTGAAGGATAAGTAAACTTTTTAAAATTCTTAAAGTTATTGTGGCTGTTATGTTTACCCTTTAGAGCCTATTTTTTTTGTCACAGCTATGATTTGTGTGATGTGACTCTTGGTTCAGAATGCAAAACTCCAGTCATCACTCCTTTTCTCTGCAAAGCACGATCTACTTTATGACACCCTGTTTCATGGCAGTTTCCAGAAATCCTTTACAAGCAAGAGGGACAGCCTGAGAAATCAATGTCTCCAATAAAATAGTTTCCATTTCTGCAGTTGATAGCTCTTCTTGCACACATATGAGGCCACGGATATGCCTTCCTTTAGGTCTGGTGCTGTGTGTTAGGGCGGCCTGTATAGGAGCATGCGTGGTTAATGGAACATGACTTGAATCATTTTAGGTTTCATTTGGCCAGGCTGTACACAAGAATCTGAAATCAGGAGTCTGATTTTCATTTTGCTTCTTCCCCTGGCAGATCTCCTTTGTGTCCAGGGTTGCCATTTACTTCAAAGGGAATGCTCTTCGTAGAGGAGGTATCCAGGAAAGGAAGAAAAATGAGAATCCAACTCATTATTTTAAAGATGGTTAAAATAAACAAGTTAGCAATGCATGTTTTCTTTTAGACTAGTCAATTGGGATCTTTTTGTCAAAGCAGGGTAGCTTGTGAGGCTTCTATTATCTGATCGCCATGTGAAGGGGATCAAATGCATTTTTCATTTGATGAAGTTGGGTAGAAGTTGGACTGAACTGAATTACACTGATTGCTATTCTCCATAATTCCCAACAAACTTTTAAAATACATTTACCTATTATACCCCTTCATTTTCTATAGCTGCAGAAGAAAAAAAAAAAAGACTTGTACAGATACGGAAACTCAAAAAAGCAAGCCAGTCACTTGTTTTTACACAGAAACCAACATACTGACATTTTAATGATGCTGGGATACTGCCATAGTATGAAATTTTGTATTCAGAGCACTTAAAAAGGGAGTGGTGAAAAGACAAGTAAGCCCCCAGTGGAATGGATTCGATGAGCTTGTGTACAAGCCAGGTACAAGGTAATGCTCAGCCTCCTTGGGTCACCTTTCCTCCTTAAAAAAATAGAGGAGCCCTTTAAATTTATGGGATGCACAGCTGACTGTAGTGCCTTTTATGGAGACCTCTTTGGGTCTGATTAATTAGTAATTGGGGCGAGAGCTATGCACTTCAGTGACTCTTGCTGCCTTGATTGTAAATCGCAATCTGGTGCTAAGTCTCAGCAGGTCACATTGCTGTTTTTGCTGTACCCCAGTGACACAAATGATTAAATCTGTGTAAACAGTATCATTATGAAAATATTTTTGTTATAGGCATGAGGAGTTAACACATTTTTATTTTGGATGGAAATTAAAATTATTTGTGGGAGCGTTGAATGTTTTCATCAATTGTCAGTCATCCCAATAGAGCATGTAGCGAAGTAACTGTTTAATTTTCACAAAGGAAAAAAAAAAATGCTCTCAGTCAGAGGGCTTGTAAAACTGAGAACCATGATAATTATGTCATTCATAGTACACAGAGCTACATTACAGACAAGTATTATGTCACTTAATAGTTAGTTAAACAAGTAAACAGAAATATGGGAACTCGCCTGCATATTCCCCTTACAACGGGGGCACTTTTGAATGAGTAGATATGTTGTTGGGTTTTTTTTTGTTTTTTTTTGTTTTTTTTGCGGTACGCGGGCCTCTCACTGTTGTGGCCTCTCCCGTTGCGGAGCACAGGCTCCGGACGCGCAGGCTCAGCGGCCATGGCTCACAGGCCCAGCCGCTCCGCGGCATGTGAGATCTTCCCGGACCGGTGCACGAACACGTGTCCCCTGCTTAGGCAGGCGGACTCTCAACCACTGCACCACCAGGGAAGCCCCCAGTAGATATGTTTTAATGGATGCCAGCACACACATACACACACACGCACGCACACATACATACACACATGTGCATGCACGCACGCACACTCCCAGATACTTCCTTTATATTCTACATGTTTCCTAAGTTAGCTTTAACAGAATTTTGAGTTACCTCTGGACAGGAGCACCGGGAGCTGATGTGTTGCTACAGAACAACGCACAGACTCAGGATGATGACTCAGGGATCCCAGGTACCAAGAGGGGTTTCATTGGAGGGATAAAGGTGGGCCATTAGATCACCTTGAGCAGTTTAACATTGTTTACACTTGATTCTGAAGCAAGCACGTTTGATTTTTACACTATACCCACTTTGCAATCTGACCATTGGCACCTCTGAAAAACAATTATTTTGGAAGGGTAGTAAGGTTGAGCAAATGTGCAATTTGCCAGGATTGTAAACTTTATAAATCTTCATGTTTCTTTTGTTCTGAATGGCTACCTAGTTCTAAGCGGACATTAAAATTGTATTTGATAATCCTAATGAGGATTTCACCTCTATTTGCTGAGACTGGTGGTCAGTCAGCCCAAGCAGATGGATCCTCTCCTGTTTGCTTCATTTCACAGAGCACTTATTGGGAAAGGCTTAAATGAACTTTAATCAAATGTGCCTATTAAGTTACTGAGACTTGAGTTGCCGATCATCTACTTGCTAGCAACTAGAACTTAGATAAAAGAGAGATGACTTTTCTTCCCGTGAGCCTACAAATACCATGATCAAAATAACAAGGTGAAAAAGAGGGAGCTAACAAATCAGCAAATTTGCCATGTGCCAACTTCCAGATTTGAACAAAGAATCTGCTGTATACATTTCAAATGGCTGCCTTCATATTACCTAGGCCTAAAAAACAACAAAAAAAAACCAAAACAAAACTGCCTTTGAAGAGAAGAGGAAGCATTTACCATACCCTTTAATGCTGTACAGATGTTGCAAATGCTTTTGCCAAAGGTGGGAGGAACTATGTATGAAAGGACTGGCTGCAGGATATTGGTTATCAGTAGAATATTCAGAATAATGAAATTGTGTGTTACTACTTGGGGCATTTGTGCTTTCCTGATAAGTAGCTTGTTTGGGGTTTCCAAAGATCTTTGGGCATGGGTACGCCTAGAGAAATCTCATATTTGTTCACGACTCTCGGGTTTTTTTTTTACTATATCCCATTAGCCATTGGCAATATTCATCCCTAATGGGAACTCTGAGAATCAGTTGATTAGATCATATTAGGAATAGTTTTGTACGTATTACAACTATCTCTCCAAAGGACAAAGATATTTAAAAGGATTAATATAGAGGAGGGGAGATAGAAAAGAAAAAATGCTATTATTTACTTTTTTAACTACTCACCAACCTACTTCAAAGCATAAATCCAAATGTAGATTTAGCTTCTAGAAAAAAGAGATTAAGGAAAAACAAAGTTCAAACAGGAATGAAGACTAGGAAAATGTGAGGATAGTTTATTATTAAATATAAACAAATTCAGAGTTATTACATTTTCTTGTCAAGTTTTTTTTTTTTTGCTAATTCCAAAACTACACCTTATTTGTAATCTAACTTATGCAATGCCAATAAAATTTTAAGCCATTAAATTATTTGAGAAGTAATATTTTACAAAGTGTACAAGGCAACTTTTGATCAGCACTATATGCAAGATAATTAATTTTTACTGGCCTATTCATAAAATCAAGATTAATTCTGATTTAGGCAATGATAAATAAAATAATCACTCTTTCCTAGTAAATAGTTGCACACTAGTTTTTCAGAATATAATATACAAAGAAGTTGGGATGTAATACACACACCATATGCAAGATACTATACATTTGTATATTTCCTTCTCCAGAAGAACAGCCCCTGTGGCACAGAACAAGGAAAATAAGTTCATCATAGTTCTGTTTAAAAGTATTATTTTCTATTGTAAGTGTAATGCAAGCTTATTAAACAAGTACCAGAAATGAGAGTAAAATACCACTGCAAGTAACAGTAACAGTATTTATTATAAAGCAATCAGTCAGGTATGGCTCCAGATTCCACAAATAAACTGTTAACTTCTGCTGTTTTCTGTGCATTGTGTGTGGATGTGTTGGTCATACTCTCTATGAAATCTTGATCCTTCTGTGCAAAGTCTTTAGTAATCTAGGGTCCTTTCATTATGGATAGATGAACTTCTTTTCGACCTTTTCAGGTAATGCTTCCTTCATTCATGAAAGACAATGTAAACTAGCAGGTATATGGTGTTATTACAATGAAAGTTTTTTGATGTAAGTTTTTGGAAAATGAATCTTTTAAAAAAGTGCTTCACTCTTATAAATCACGAAATTGTTGTTGAAACCAGGCGTTAAATATGGGAAGAAGATTGGTGCAGAGAAACAAGAAAGAGCCCCTCTTGTATATGTTTTCTTATGCTGCTACTTTTCTCATTATTCACACTTGTGCCCACTCTCATCCCTAGACTCAAGGAAATTCAGTAAGCAACTCTAAGGATGTAACAGACACAAAGAAAGTTGAGAATACCATAAAATCAGTTAGCTGTTTTATATCTGTGGAAACTTTGGGAAATATGGATATTTGCATGTGACAAATTTAGAAGAAAGAACAGATTAGTGGTTTGAAGTTAAGAAGGGGCAGGAGACAGGAGGGGAGTAAATGTGTCTGTAAAAGGGCAACATGATAGATCCTTGGAAACCTTCTGTATCTTAAATATATTAGATATATATTATATATCTATCTCGATATTCTGGTTGTGATCTGCACCGTAGTTTTGCAAAATGCTACCTTTGGGTGAAACTGAGTAAAGGGTACACGGGATCTCTCTGTGTTGTTTCTTTCAACTGTAGGTGAATCTACAATTATCTCAATAAGTTTAATGAGGAACATAAAATTGATTAGTTATTTTGTTTTTATAGAAACCTCTGGAAGTATGGATATATGCATATCTATGTGCATCCGTACAGATGACTTGCCTAAATTCTTTTAGGACTATACATTTTAATTTCAACTAAATAAAATATGCAAACACTTATCCATGTATTATTTATGTTGAATATATTTACCTTGATTTGATATTTTATTTAATTTGAGGAGTTATGTATTATTTTTAAAAAACTTAAGAATGATTGTTTCTGAAAGCGTGTGTGCAGTGCGATGGTTAAGAGCATCTTGGGAGTCAGATTGCCTGGTTTGAATCCCCTCTATCACTTGTAAACAATGAGTCTGAGCAGTTTATTTAATCAGTCTTCCCCAATTTGCTCCTTTTAAACTAATGACAACAGTAGCTATCTCATAACATTGTTATAGACAAAGTAATATACATAAAACACATAGAATATAGCCTATCACACAGTAAGAACTATGTAAGTGTTTGCTGCTGCTATGAAGATAATGATGATGATGTTTAACAAGCGTCAACTTATAGAAAACTCATGTCAGCCCTAGTTGTAGGTACCATTATTGATCTCATCACAGATGGCTAGAAGGGGTAAGTGTCTTTCCCAGGTCACAGAGCTTGTAATGTTTGGAAGGACTCTGCTTTAATCACTCTACTATAAGTTTGTTAGTGAGATAGTCCAGAATTTTATTTTTGTTGTAATAAAATAACCTTATATTTTATTAGGCAAATAAACATCTGATTTTCTATTTAAACAATAGTGATTCAAAAAAGCTTCACTTAAAGTTTACCCAATTATTAAAAAACAAAACAAAACAGTAGTGATTTAGAAACACCATTAGAAAACATTAAAAAAAGGAAAACAACAGATTTTCTTCTTAGATTTTCAACATTCTTGATTCTCCTGGGTCTGGAAGGCATCTTCCCTCTGGTATTTTGGTCTTTCAGTTTTTCAGCCTGGATAAACCCAAAGTGAAGAGGTGTATAAAAACAAAGGAGAGGAAGCCAACCCAAAGTTCATTCTCAAAGCTCTGGAAAAGCTGAGGTTTGGTTTCAGTCCAATAAAGGGTCAAGATTCAGGTCAAATCTTATTTTATATTAAATGACTGCCTTCGTTTTGAAGCAATCTAGTAGTTAGAATTGTGGTAGTTTCTGGTTTTAGCTAGCCTTTGAGGGAAAATGCTGAAATTAATCTTTTCAATGGAAAGGGGACTCAACAATTTACCACAGCTACCAAAACAGGGACTTCCTGGGAAAAGAATGACCATTTGTTAAACTGATTGTCATGTGTAGTAAAAAGATTTTTTTTTTTTTTGGTTGTATTGAATATATGAAAGTGAGCATGTATTTACGTTTGCCAGGGATATTTGTGTAAAAAATTATTGCCAAATTGGAAAATTGAAATCTTCATCATATGAGAGATAGTATAGCATGATTATTAAGAGCACAGACTTTGAGGTCAGACTTCTTTAGTTCAAGTCGTGGCTTTGCCACTTAAATGTGTAACATTGTGAGGATGGGAATAAAATAATTGTAGCTGCCTTATCAAGTGGTTTTAGAGAGTAAATAGTGAATATATATAAAGCAACTAGAAAATCATATGGTACATAGAAAGGGCTTAATAAAATTTAGCTCTATTATAAATTGCATAATTAAATACTGACTATGTGCTGAGTTCTGACTTTACCTTATTTACATAAAAAATTTTCTCAATATTAGTAATTTCAAGCTAGTTACAGCAGAAATCAAAGGAAACATCGTTAAGCAAGAAGCCAAAGGGAGAGAAAAACAAATTAAATGATCCTACCTGGAGAAGTTGGAGAAAAGCAGGAAATGAAAGCTGGAAAAGGAATTACTAAAAAAATAAAAAACAAAGTAACAAATTAGGTAATAGAAAACAGGAAATTGATAATATTCATGAATTTAACTTGTAAATGTTATTAAAAATTACAACAAAACCTGAATATGTTAGTAACCATAGCGGATGCTAAAAATTTATCAAAGAAATTTCCCTTTGTAAAAGTTACTAGGCTCACAGAGTTTCATGGAGAACGTCTTTCAAAAAACTTGACAGAAAATTCTTAATTCACTTAACATCTTTTATAGAATAAAAGAAAATAAAAAGTTTCCCAACTATAAGAAATTCTGGAAATTCTGATATCAGAAATCCCATCATCAGAAAATAAGACCAATAAAAGATATAAGGAAAAAGAAAAAAACTAAGAAAAGTATGGATTAAACTCACTTAAAATATAATACAAAAATCTTTAGTAAATTATCAGAGATAAAATCTGTTTGATGTCATCAGGATATAAAACAAACCTATAGACCAGAATGAAAAATACTGAAATTCAACTAACTGTCTGTTGACCCGCTGTTATCTACCAATTCCTTACCAAGCCCTTTAGCTACATCTTTCCATAATGATGGGTAAAGAATGGTGGAAGAAGATGGGAGACAATTCCACCAATTTTATTAACTTTTATTAGAAATCATATTATAGTGAACACAAAATTTAATTATGAGATCCCTGAAAGCCACAACCAAACAATGTACTATTGATTAAAAACAGAAAATAAATCCACAAATATTATTTCTTTAGGGATGACTTTTCATAAGATGAATATCTAAGAGAAATTTTTATGTAGAGTCCTATATAGAGATAATTAAATAGCTTAATGGGTAATGTCTCTGGTTTGCCTAGTGTTAAAAAATATTTTTCATATAAATGAGTCTTTTACTGACTCTGAATTAAAAGATAAATGTAGCCAAATATTTCAATAGAAAGATAACTAGCCTGGGCCACTGCTTTTATCGTGAATCAGAGACTAACATTTAGGTTACTGTGGGGAATGGGTGGGCACACTCCATTTAGACTCTGTTTCTCAAATGTATTTTTCCAACTGAATATCAGCAGGAATTGAACAGCACTCAGTTCAAGTCTGAGCTTTCTGGCCAATACCTGGGACACCAGAATTCTGTGTTGTTTGTTGAAACAGGACTCAAAAACCAAATGCCAGATTTTCAAGTCCCAAGTTGACATTCTGTTATGACTACTGTATTAGCGATTTTGATTTATATTCTTTTTTCACAGAATAAACAGTCCCATCTCCACATGGGGGAGATTTTCTTTTTCAGTGAAAGATTTTTTCTTTTTATTCAAATATAATTGACATACAATATCATATTAGTTTCAGGTGTACATAATAGTGATTTGATATTCACATATGTTTTGAAATGATCACTATAAGTCTAGTTACCATCTGTCACCATACAAAGTTACTACAATATTATGAATATGTTCCCTATAGTGTACATTACACTCTGTGATTTATTTATTATATAGATGGAAATTTATGCCTCTTAATTCCCTTCACCTATTTAGCTCTCCCAGTAACCAGTAACCTCCCCCTCTGGAAACTACCAGTTTGTTTTCTGTATCTATGAGTTTATTTCTCTTTTGTTTGTTTGTTTGTTTTTCGGATTCCACATATACGTGAAATCATATGGTAATTTTCTTTCTTTGACTTATTTCACTTAGTGTAATACCCTCTAGGTCCATCCATGTTATTGCAAATGGCAAGATTTCATTCTTTTTTATGGCTGGGTAGTATTCCATTGTATATATGCCACATCTTCTTTATCCATTCAGCTGTTGATGGACACTTACATTGTTCCATGTCTTGGCTATTGTGAATAATGCTGCAAGGAACATAGAAGTGCCAATATCTCTTTGATATCCTGTTTTCACTTCCTTTGGCTGTATATCCAGAAGTGGATATTGCTGGGTCATATGGTAGTTCTTGTTTTTGAGGAAACTTCAGACTGTTTTCCATGTGGCTGTACCAATTTACATTCCCCCCAACATAAGGGTTCTTTTTTCCATAGCCTCACCAACACTTGTTATCTGTTGTCTTTGGTTTGTTGCCATTCTGACAGGGGCGAGGTGGTATCTCATTGTGGTTTTGATTTGAATTTCCCTGAATACATGAAAAGATGCTCAACATCAGTCAAGGTTCTTAATATAATCGGGGACCAATTGAGGACAAAATAATAAAGCACATACTTTTAATTGTGAATGTGCACATAACAATAAATGACATCTATTAATAATGGCCATAATTTATGGCATAAACACATCAGGAACCATGCCTTACATGTATTGTCTTCATTTAATCTTCACATCCATCAGTGAAGTCGGGATTATTTTCTTCTTTATTTCATAGATGGGAAAGTTAGACAAGTCCTTGAATTGCACAGTTAGTAAGGGTTGGTGCCGAGATGGAATCAGGTTGTCTGTCGACAGCACTCAAGTCCTGACAATTCTGCTATCCCGCCTCTTATAACCATTTGTCTCCAATCTCCTGCCACCACCTTAGTTCAAGTCCTCATCACCTCTTGCCAGAATTCTGAGCCAGAGACACCCTTCATAGGTGTACTGCCAAAATTTGAAATGCAAATCAGTTTCGCAAACATTATTTTTAGTTAGAAGATATCATTTTTATTTTTTCATTCTTGGGTCCACAGAATGTTCTTTCAAATTTATCAGAGTTTCATATTTTAAAATGCCATGGCTTTTGTTTTTGTTTAAGTACAAGGGAAAGGGCAGAAAGAGGGAGATTAACATTTATTAAGCCCCTAATATGTGCCACTCAATATTTGCTTATAATTCCTCAAAATAACCCTGTAAGGGGGATGGAGACTGATACCTATTGATTGCCTCTTCTGGGACTCATGCTGAGCTCAGTATTTTGCATATGTTAATTAATTAAGGGAGTTTAGAGTCTAGGCTGTGAGGTAGATGGTCAGTGTTCCCAGCCCTCTGACACACAGCAAGTAAAATACGGGAGATCCTTGGGTTTCAAATAATTGATTTTTTAAATTTATTTTTTCTCTCTGAATATTAATTATTGTAAACCAAATGATGACTAAAGTAGTGAGAAAATAAACTTTGCTTTGAAGGTCAAAAACTGATATAATTTTTTTCCACTAGAAAAAAGTTGTGGTTTAATTTGCGAACATTTCATTAAATTCGTGCGTTTGCGTGTTTTCTGAGTTCTGCCTGCCTTCCTTTTTTTCTTTCACATCCCCCATAGCACTTAATGGTGTGATGTCCGATGAAGAGCTGAGGCTAGCTTTGGGAAGTTCTTAAATAATCTTGGGCCTTAAGAATTCACAGAAAAATCTAGAGTCAATAATTCTATCTTCCTAGTAGATACCATGTTTCAACAGTGCCTTTGTTGGCCATAAATAGCTGCTTACCTGTTCTTGCCATAACTTCTTCCTCTGAAATTGCCAGGTTGGGCACCCAAAGTAGGAATGGGTGGCAGGGTATATAATAAACACAGATGGCTGATTCAGAGAATACCATTTATTTAATTTAAATACTATGGATTTAGCATCCATTTGGGCACTAGTTCTGCAAAGTGGCTATCAATTTATCTCAGGTGTCTTAGTCAGCTCAGGCTGCTGTAAAAAATACCATAGACTGGGTGGCTTTCTCACAGTAGTGGAGACTGGGGAGATCAAGGCTCTAGCAGATTTGTTGTCTGGTGAAGCCCCTCTTCCTGATTTGCAGACAGCCTCCTTGTTGCATCCTTACACAGAGAGGGGAGGGGGAGCAAACACTCTGGTTTCCTCTTATAAGGGCACTAATCCCATCATGAGACTGCATCCTCATGACTTCATCTAAACCTAATTACCTTTGAAAGGTTTTACCTCCAAATATCATCACTTTGGGGATTAGGGCTTCAACATATGAATTTTGGAGCAACAGCAAATATTCAGTCCATAGCACCAGGGTTAAATTTCAAAGATTTTGATTTATTTTCTTTGGTCTCCTTTGGGTAGGACACATGCAATTGGGAAAACACACAACTCATTCAAGCCTATATTGTTTTGGTGACATTCATCTTCTCTATCATGTTTAGAAACCGTAGGAGAAAGTTCTAAGCATAAAGTCCCTGACTGTGAAAACTTCTGCCTTTTGCTGAATTAGAGGACAACATTAAATATCACCCCATGGCCACACGTTTTCAATAGGTATTCTTAAAAGTGCTTCCCTCTCTTTCTCGATCTACACACACATACACACACACATGCACACACACACATGGAGGGTACATTTCTTTTGGTGCTGTGACATTTGTCAACTACATAGGATGCTCGCGGCCCCACATAAGGTTACTGCCAGGCAATACAGAATGGGGGCCAGGAGTTGGATGGGAATGAGGGGGCAGGGGAGTAAGGGATGTCAAACTAATTATTGATCAATTTACTACGTCTATTTAGTAAGTCAGTCAGTCTCCAGATACTTTTGTAGTCTTTAAGGAAGACAAATGTTCACAGTTTAAATATCCCTAAATATATAACAGATGAACAAGCATGCTTTGGTGTGTAAATGCTGCATAGATTCAGAACCATCAAAAAGCCCCTCAAAAATGCTTTTCCATCTGCTGCTTCTAACTACATATCGCACGTTCTGGCAGCGCACTTCACAGTGGTGTGAAAGATAGGTTCAGAGCCAACCTGGCAAAATCTATTTATCTTTTTTTTTTTTCTTCTCCTAAATGTGTTTCTTTGTGCAGCTAAACTAGCAAACATATATAGGAACAAGGTGCCAGGGCTAAGAAGAGGCACTTGTCAGGCCTTAACCGTTCAAGAGAAAACCTGCTTCATGTTATGCCCTAAAACATTGACACCAAATTGCATCTTCTTAGAAAGTATGAGTTGGAGAAACCTTGGATTTTGTGTTCTCGATACAACCCATTTCTAAGGGTTGCCTCAGTGTCCAGGGAAACTCGAGGGTTTCCTGAATAAGCCCATAGATGGAGTAGCCAGGAGAGTGCCTTTGGGAAGTGTGAGACAGCTTCCCTCAGAAGAGTATTGCTTGGTTTTCACTGAAGTAGTTGTATGCAATTCAGAAAGTAGATTCATGAGACACAGGCTCTGTTTTTATTCAAAGTAGCCCTTAAGCATAATCGTTCTCATGATCTGCTTAGAAGCATGGCCTTTGTAGTCATCGTGACAATCCACATGAATGCAGTTGTTGGAGTTACTGACCTACTCATAAAGGCTTCTTATTTGAAATGGTGCAACAGTTAGTTCCTCTACATAGTGAATGTTCTTATTTCACAGCGTCAAGAGTCTCTGGTAAGATACTATTTATAGCTACCTCTCAGACTATGAGGTGTTATCAAACTATGTTAACATCATAGAGATGACGCATTTCTCTTTCTTTATATGATTTACTGATACTCCATGCTAGTAGAGGGTAGGAGTATTGGTATTAGTATTTGAGCACATTAGAGGGTCGGAGATGGTATTATACTTTTTAGCAGTCAGGAAAAACAAAACAAAATAATAATATCTTTACTTTACACGGAAAGTTATATTTCCCCTCAAATTCACTAGTCATTTTGGATAAACAGGAAGAAAAACCCTAGAGTTACTTTATGATTTATGTTGACACTCTTTAAGAGTTGAGATTTTGCTCCCAATTTAATTACTTTTCTTGTGATCATTTAATAATGGTTACCACCCTGATCTGACCAACATGATGTTGAGGACAGTGATTCTCTCAGGGTGACATCATGAGATATTTTGAGGGAGAACAGAGGTTCCCTTCGTGTCATCAACTCCAAGTAGTGATGCACCTTTTTTGGTAACATGTCTGTAGCACAACGCTTGACCTATGGGTGGTCAGCTCTTTGGGATGTTCTTTAGGAATGACTTTTGATCATCCACAATTTTTTACTCTTCTCGAACATTTTGTCCTTTTTGAATATTTTCATGGTTTCAGTCTGGGAAAATTTTTATTCATGTATTTATTCCACAAATATTCATTGAAGTCTTCTATTGTCTCTGGAGATATTTTGGTGAAAATAAAACAAACATGACCCTTCAGTTGTGGGGCTTATAATCTAGTGAACAAAGTAAATGATAACTGAGGAAATAAGCACACTGTGTGTGTGTGTGTGTGTGTGTGTGTGTGTGTGTGTGCATGTACTTATGCATATCTTCATTTATTCATTCTTCTTCATTCATCCATTCCTATAATTGCTGGGTGTTATTACAAATTACAAATCATGAAGGAGACAATCAGGTGCAATAATAGGGAATTATGGGCAGGGAAATCTCCTTATCAGGTCATTATAAAATCAAGTCTTTGAAGACTTGACAATATGCCAATACCTAGAACATGAGAAGAGCTCTCCATGTAAAGGAGAATGGGCAGCTTAAGCAGAGGAGACTGCATGTGTGAAAGTCACAGACAGGAAAGACTTTCCTGTGTTCATGAAACCAAAAAGAGGCTAAGTTGTCTGGAGCCAAGTATGAGAGTGGGAGAGTGATAAGAAATGAAGCTAGTTTTGGGAACCAGCTCAATTTGTTAAGAAATTTAAACTTTATTCCAACTGCAATGAGAAGCCATTGAAGGGGTTAAGCAGGATGTGACAGGATCCAAATATTTGTTTTTGTTTTACCATGCTCACTCTGGTGTTGCTTGGAAAACAGATTGGGAAGAGACAAGAATAAAATCTGGAAGACCATTAAGAAGGCAGGAGACCAAATGAGATATAATGGTGTCTTGGGCTAGCAGAGCTGAGAGTATGAAAGGAGAGAAAAGGTTGTATTCAAGAAAGATTTTGGAATTGATGAACACATTAATATTGATTATCTGTTTAGGGAGGATGAGAGAAAGTGGTGGGGCAGCACTCAAATTTCTGGCCAACACAATTCTAGATTACAATTTACTGAGAGGAGAGAGACTGGGGAGGATCAGCTTTGCAGCAAAACCAAGGAATCGGTTGTGAACAGGTTAAGTTTATGACCTTTGGGAGAATCCCATTGCCTCCATTCCATTCCAGAGGAAATAAAAATAGTAATAACTAATGTTTATTGAGAAGTTACTGTGCTATCAACTATTTTATGTATCTTATATATAGTAACTCATTAGTCCTCAAACAGCCCTGTGAGGTAGGGGCTACTGTTATCTTCCTTATCCTGTGAAGATATTGAGGCTCAGAAAGGTTAAACAAAACTTGTACAAAGGCATGTACCTAGTAAATGGAGGAGCTGGTAGTCAAATCTGTGTAGTCTCGCCCAAGAACTCATTATCCCAACCAACCTGCTACCACTTCTAACAGGAGGACAATTAATGACAAGGAAACCATGATCCAAAGTTGACAAGTATTAGCAAATAAATGTTATATGAAGTGGAACAGGTGTGATCCCATACAGAAGAAATGAAAAAAGAATTCCCTAGGTGTCACTTCCTGTTCTGTTACAAATTACGTTTCTGTTATTTAACTCTTTCTCTGTGGAGCTTCAAAGGTTTAAGTCCTCTGAGATTTGGGGTGCAGATATGGCTCACCTAGTCATCTTTTTCATAACAGTGTGAAGATACATACAGATATTCTAATATTCATTCTTGTAAGCAACAAATACAATAACAAGGGTAATTTCTGAACTTAAGTTTTACAATAGTATCATCTATTTCAACAAAAATTGTTTGCAAATATATAAACAAAACAGACTGGGGGGCAAAAAAGGAAACCCCTCTAGGAAAAATGAGGGACGACTAGAATGGAGGGCTGGCAGAGTCCTGTTGCCTCCCAGTCAACTACACTCCTAGCTGCAGGAACCCTTCTCAGGATTTCAGAAAGCATGCTTGGAAGAGTGCAGCATTTGAACAGGGGTTGCGCTAAAACACTTATACGGGACAGCCAAGTAAATAAGTTAGGGAAGGGAAAAACAGAATATTGTATTACTATAATGGTGGTGGGCAAATTGCTTTTAATTCTATCATATATGTTAAAAGACAAAAGTATCAAAAACAACTATAACTAAATGATATTAATGTATACATAACGTAAATAGATGCAAATTGTGTCATCAATAGCATATAATGTTAAGGGGAGGAGCGGTAAAAGCAAAGAGTTCTTGTATGCAAGTGAAGTTTATTTTTGATCAGCCTAAAATAGTCTGTTATAACCTTATGATATTTTACATAAGCCCCTTGGTAACTACAAAGAAAATACCTACAGAAGTTACACACAAAAAAAGACAAAGGAATCAAAACCTATCAATAAAAATTTTTTTTAAAAAGGCAAAAAAAACCCAAACAAACCCAAAAAGAAACACAAAGGAGGACAGCGAGAGAGAAAAAAAGGGACAAAATAACTACAAGAGAAACAGAAAACAGTTAACAAAATGGCAATAGTAAATCCTTCTCTATCAATAATCATGTTAAATGTAAATGGGCTAAACTCTCCAATAAAAAAGGCACTGAGTGACTGAATGATCTAACTGTATGCTGTATACTAGAGCCCACTTTAGATTCAAGGACACACATAGACTGAAAAAAGATGAAAAAGATATTACATCCAAATAGTAACCACAAGAAAGCAGGAGTGGCCATACTAATCCAGATAAAGCAGATTTTAAGTCAAAAACTTAGAGACAAAGAAGGTCATTCATAATGATACAAGTGTCCACTCAGCAAGAAGATATAACAATTGTAAATATAGGTGCACTCAACATCAGAATACCTAAGTACAATAATCCTACCTTATCCTTGGTTTTGCTTTCTGTGGTTTCAGTTACCTGCAGGTAATCATAGTCTGAAAATATTAAATGGAAAATTCTAGAAATAAACAATTCCTACATTTATTATTTTTTTTGAATAATGTTTATGTCTTGAATTCTAGCCCCAAGTGTGGCATCAATAGTGCAACTTAGAATAAGTCAACAGTCTAGCCACTAGATTTTCCCACCAAGAAGATAAGAAGATTAGATGACTCCTAGGGCTCTTCCAAATCTGATACTCTGTGACTTCAGTCTGCAGCAGTGTTTTCACCTTTGGGGACCAATTACCCACAATCCTTTCTTTCTCTATTGCTATAAAAGAAGGACATACATAAAACAGATAAGGATCATAATTCTAGTCCTAGTCGTGGAAAATCTCTTCCCCATGTGAACAATTCATACATTTAAATTGCACCCTATTCTGAGTAGCGAGATGAAATCTTGTGCCATCCTTCTCCGGCTTGCCTGGGATGTGAATCATCCCTTTGTTCAGCATACCCATGTTGTATACACTACTTACCCATTAGTATAGAAAAAAACATAGTATATATAGGGTTTGGTACTATCCGTGGTTTCAGACATCCATTGGGAGTATTGGAACATATCTCCCATGGATAAGGGGGCGGATTTGTATACAACACAAATATTGACAGATCCGAAAGAAGAAATTTACAGGAATACAATAATAGTAGGAGACTTTCACGCCTCACTTTCAATAGTGGAAAGAACATCTAACCTGAAAAATCAATAAAGAAACAGGGGACTTGAACACACTATCGACCAATAGACCTAGCAGACATATGTAGAATTATTCACTCAACAGCAATAAAATATGCATTCTTCTCAACTGTATAAGGAAACATTGTCCGGGATAGGTCACATATTAGGTCACAAAACAAGGCTTAACAAATTTAAGAAGATTGAAATCATACCAAGTAACTTTTCCAACCACAATGGAATGAAACTAGAAATCAATAACAGCAAGAAAGTGGGAAAATTCACAAATATGTGGAAATTAAATAACACATTCTTGAACAACCCACTGGGTCAAAGAGAAAATAAAAAGGGAATTTAAGGGCTTCCCTGGTGGCACAGTGGTTGAGAGTCCACCTGCTGATGCAGGGGACACGGGTTCGTGCCCCGGTCTGGGAAGATTGCACATGCTGTGGAGCGGCTAGGCCCGTGAGCCATGGCCACTGAGCCTGCACGTCCGGAGCCTGTGCTCCGCAATGGGAGAGGCCACAACAGTGAGAGGCCCGTGTACCGCAAAAAAAAAAAAAAGGGAATTTAAAAAATATCTCAAGACAAACGAAAATGAAAACACAATTTACCAAACTTATGGATGAAGCAAAAGTAGTACTAAGAGGAAAGGTTATAGCAATAAACGCCTACACTAAGAAAGAAGAAAGGTCTCAAATAAACTAACTTTACACATCAAGGAACAAGAAAAGGAAGAAAAGAAAACGGAAAGTTAACAGGATGAAGGAAATAATAAGGATCAGAAAAGAAGTAGAGAAAAGAAAAACAATAGAAAAAAATTTAAAACTAAGAGTTGAATTTTTGAAAAAAATAAAATTGACAAACCCTTAGCTAGATTAATAAAAAAAAGAAGACTCATATAAGTTAGAGAAGGGAACTAGGAATTTTATATTAATGTGTGGGCATGTTTTTCATTTTCACAAAGATGTATGCTCTCCTTCAGGCTTATAGAAAACAGTTCTTCAATTCCATTTCTTATTATATAACTTTTGGTGGTGACATGGTAGCAGAGGCAATAGTATAAATGTAATTTTCAAAGGCAACCTACAGCCTCAGGATGGCAGAGGCATCAGGAAAGGTTGGAAACTGTGGCAAACAGAACACAAGCCATCTAATGGGGCAGCTGCTACTTTGCTTCTGCCAGATGTTGATCTATGAGAATGTGGGCATAGTATTGCTAGAGCCTTCTGAATGTTTAAAAGAAGTTTCAAATCCAGATTTTTATATGAAATATCCTGATTTTTTAAATATTGGCTCAATATTTTTAAACATTTTCCTGGCTGAGTGAAACACACTGAATAACTATAGGTCAAATTTGGCCCAGTCTGTGGGCTACTAGTTTGTAACCTGCTTTAAAATAAGCCATATTTGCTAGTTGGGACATAAGAAAGCCTTCTAGAGCACCCCAAATTTAGTTTATTTGAGCTGAGTTCTTACTATAATCTTAGACAATTTTGAGTAATAAAGCTTCAAATTATAAACTATGTAATGTAAGCCATATAATAAAAATGGGTTTTCAAATTCAAGAAGATGAGTTTAATGCCTGGCCTATCACCAAGGCCTAAAACACATTAAGCCCCTCAAAAAAATTCCTCGTGAAAACAGAAAACTTAATATCTTTTGTATTTTGGTAAGAACACAGATTTTGGTGGTGGAATATGAATTCGAGTCCTAGACCTTCTGTGTGACTTCAGGCAAATTAATTAAGATCTCTTAGCCTTTTCTCCTGAACTGTAACCATGGTGAAAATGATACCTTTCTAATGAGTATATAAAGATTAGACTAGGTAATAAATGTTAATGCCAGACATTTACTAGATACCCAGTAAATGGTAGACATATAATTATCACAGATTATATCTTTATATTCATTGCTTTCTCATGACCTGACATGTTCACAAAGTTTGTAAAGATGATTCAATTACATAATCTATATGACACATTGAATACAATGCCTGCTAAACCTTCCGTCAATGTTGGTCACCATTGTTATTATTTGTAACAACAGTCCCATGTTACCCAGAGGTATGGAGTGAATGGTTGCATATAAAGCACAATATTGTAGCTCTGGTCAGCGGAGTCGCAGTTCTGACTAACCTTCGCAGTGCTCAGCAGGCATATTCTTAAGTTTTGAAGAGCTGGTAATCATTCAATTTCTCTAAAATCAGGATTGATTCTTTGGTTGTTTTTTGTTTGTTTGTTTTTGTCCTGTATAGTTCTCAGAGTATCCTGCACAGCAAGGATGAATTTGCCGAAAGATTTTGGGAGACTCAGATTTCATGGGAATGTTCCCTGTATCAAGAACTATTTTAGAAAAGTTCAAAATACCCTACTACAGAAAACAATCCTTCTAGAAGTTTCCACCATAAAATGGCCAGATCTGTTATTTTGTCGCTCATTTTACAACCATTACAACGCGTACTGAAAAGGCTCTTTTCCATTCTGTCTAGACACATTTTCCTAGGCAACATCCTGAAACATAAGAATAAACACAAAAATGAACATATTACATCAAACGTACCACTGAGAGGAATGATAAGTTTAACCATTTCCCACGTGGGAGGCATATTGATGGTAATTATCTTTCCTCCTACTTCACTCAGGTTTACGGCTTCCTCTGTCGTGGTTGGGAGGGTCTGGTCATGCTTCACCACATACTTGAAGCATGTTTTAGTTGGCTGGGAGCCTACTGTGGCTTGAATATGGGGGAAGGGTGCTGGGAGTTTAAAGGGGAACTGGGTTTTCCATGGTGGGTAGGCTGTGTGCTGCTCATTGCTAGTACTCATGGGAAATTTATTCTCACAGGGACCTATGAGTGATCAGTGAGTGATCAGTGTGTTTAAAATAATATTGTCAGCAAGATTTTTTCAATAATATGAAGATTTTTTTTCAAGGACATTTAACTACCTATGGGAAGCAATTTATTCTTCATGACAGGTAATTTTATTCAGGGTAGGAATATAATTTTAAGATAGCAAAACACCAGCTGACATGGAAGCCCTCTCTTCTGTGAATTCTTTCTTTGGCAGACAGACATGAAATGTTAGCTGCCTAGGAAGACCTTCACACCAACATCTTACCAGATATAATAAGAGAACAGTCCTTTGGTAGAACCTGAAGTCTTTCTGAACAGTGTTCTGGAAAACAGGTGGTTCATAAGACCACTTAATACCTCTTCTTGAAAGCAAATGCTTGAAGCACTGTCCAAGTTTTTAAGAAGACTGGGTACTTTTTGCACACCACATCCAATATGCTAAATAGACCTAATACATTTAATTCCTACCAAATTTTAATAATTGACACATAATCACATTTTCCCATTAATTTATGAGGATATGTATGTGCTAGTATCAGAAAAAAGAATTACTTCAAATTTTTAAACACTTTTTGAAGTTTTTATGTCCCTGAGAGAAAATTAAGACAATTTAAAAACTTAACTCTGATATTCCATTTATTTTTAGGGAAAGATACATCCATTCCCAAAGAGACTTTTACATGTTGTAATGTTCCTAAACGCTTCCTATTTTAAACTTGAAACTAAATACTTTTTTCCATATTCTTTCACATATGTATGTGCACACACACTATGTATATTTATACTTAGCAAGTATAATCTATTACATGTAAATACAAATTTATATAATATATAGTAAATTAGATCCTACATGATACCTGCCATATGACATTCAATAAATTGGTGGCTATTCACATGCAGTATATTAGTATAAATGAAAAATGTGTCCATCTGTATTTTTCTCTGTTTAACATAATGATTAAAAAGTTTAGCCAGCCTAGGAGGCAGGAGTGTAACATTCACTGACATATGATAAAGTTTTCCATTCACACAATTTTCTGCCTTCTCCTCATTGCCTTTAGGAATTGAAGTGCAATATTAAACTGCTTACTGTAGATACCACAACACCTCATGATTATGGCTCTACAGAAATAATTATCTCTAAGTAAACTTGGAAACATACCTTTAGTATTTTACTTTTTTTTAATTGAAGAATAGTTGATTTGCAATATTGTGTTAGTTTCTGGTGTACAGCAAAGTGATTCAGTTTACATGTATATACATATGGGTGTGAGTATTCTTTTTCAGATTCTTTTCAATTATTACAAGATATTGAACACAGCTCCCTGTGCTATACAGTAGGACCTTGTTGTTTATCTACTTTATATATAGTAGTTTGTATCTGATAATCCCAAACTCCCAATTTATCCCTTCCCCTGCCCCCCCTTTCCCCTTTGGTAAATGAGTTTGTTTTCTATGTCTGTGAGTCTGTTTTGGTTTTGTAAGTAAGTTCATTTATATCATTTTTTTTAGATTCCACATATAAGAGATATCATATAATATTTGTCTTTCTCTGTCTGACTTACTTCACTTACTATGATAGTCTCTAGGTCTATCCATGTTGCTGCAAATGGCATTATTTTATTCTTTTTACTGTCTGATCCAGCAATCCCACTCCTGGGCATATATCCAGAGAAAACTCTAATTCGAAAAGATAAATGCACCCCAATATTCATAGAAGCACTATTTACAATAGCCAAGACATGGAAGCAACCTAAGTGTCCATTGCCAGATATGGTATATATATATTAATGGGTTGTATGTTTTTTAGACTAGTGAATATGCTCCAGCTTGTCTCATTGCTCTAATTTAACCCAAAAGATCTCTGCCAGCAGTTGTTCTGATTGCACTCACTTCCTGAATTGGGTGCCTATGAATCATTTAATTTTCTCGGAAAATGTAGACTCCATAAACTAAATTGGAAGTTAGTAATGGACAACCTCATCAACTCTCTTGAATCAGATTCCAGTACAGGGATAAAACCACATCTGGTTATTCCACACCTGGAATCTAATTCCAGGGGAGATTCCTCAGCTTTTTACCAAGAAATACATCATCACATTTCAAAAGATGGCATTTTTTTGAAAACGTGTTTATTATCCTGTATTTGGTCCTCTTAAAATCAAATGAAAAACACTTTATTTTCCTCCTATTTTCTTTTCTTTTTTTTTTTTTTTCTAGGCAGGTAAAATCTCTAGGTCATTTTTTTGAGCCATCAATACATCTCATATACAAAAAGCAGTTGTAGATTTGCTTGCCAAACAAAGTATGAGAGAATTAACAGAGGTGGTATCATTAGTAATTTAGCCTCAGATTTAATGTTTCAATTAAAACTTAATAAGCATGCATGAGATGTATCTACAGTGTATGTTGAATAGTGGTAAAAAAAACTTGTTTTGCCCACTTTTGCAAACTGGTAGATAGAACATATTTGTTTACTTGTAACATGATAATTCCTTGAGGTGTGAACACTAGGGTATGGAAGAGGTGAAGAGACAAACACTGTAACAGGTATTCTGCAGAAGTGTCAAGAGATGCAGAATGTTGCAACACAAACAAAAGATGGTGAATTGAAAATGGTCTGTCCAGGGGTTGAACTAAAATTCTAAAAATGGCAAATAATCACATTATGTTGCTTGATTCATGAATCTTTAGAAGCATTCAACGTGGATTCAAGAAGAAATGTTGAATTGTAATTTTTGAATAGATATTATTCCATTATTAATGATTAGTGCATATTAAGGGAAAACAAGTACTAGTGTATTTGTCCTATTACATAAAGCAAAAATAATAGCTATATTTCATTGCCTTAATTTAAAACATAATTTTTTTACACAGTAGGTAAAATTATCACCTACTAAACTGAAACCACCAATACAGACATCTATATTGTACCTTAATAACAAGTAAAATGGTAATAATTGAGTATAAAAATGCATTTATAAAATGTCAAACATAGTATCAAACCTTTAATTTTCTAATTTCTAATATTTTTAAATGGACCATTTTCTTTATTTGCAATGAATTATCATAAACTATATTTTTAAAAATTTTGAAATATTATCAATATCAGTTATGTTTTAAATATTTAGTAAAATGGTAGAATCATGACATAATGCCTAGTGTAACTCAAACCTTTCTCTCTTTGGTCCTTTCAGATTCTAAAGTCAGTTTTTAAAAAGCCTACTAGTTTTTGGAAAGTTATTATTTTTCTCAATAATTGATCAAATTCTGTTTTATTTTCATCTCTTCTTTTGATGTACACAGATATCTCACTTTGAAAAAAGAACATATGCTTAAGAAAAAGGACAAAATCTTACTATTAAACGAGAATGTTTCAAAGAGAAAGTGATGTCTCAATATGTCAGGGAAGTATCTGATTTAAAAGGAAAATGCCATTATTTGCTTTATTAATTCAGTCTTTAACCACAATTTCTGAGAAGCCTAGTTCTTCAAATTATATTTTTTTTAAAATCTACTTAATTGAATAAAGCAAGCTCTTTAACTCTTCAATCTACAATATATATTTTTCTCCCTAATGCCAAAGCATTTTAATGAAAAAGTAAAACTAGTAACATGTAGCCAAAACAACCAGGCAAGTTAATGATTTTTTTCCCTCTACCAGGTTGGTTTGGCACTTTGTAGACACCACTAAACCAGCTCGTGTTAGTGTTTGAAGGAAAGTGTTTTGGAGTTTCGCTTAGTTGTTTTTTCTCATTTTGATAGAACTTTTGTTTTCTGGAAATCTTCAAGAAATTTGTTATCCAACACTTCTAAAACAACCTGTTGCACTTTAAAAATTTAAATATCATAACAAAAAAGAATAAATCAAATGTGAGAACAGCTAAGTTTTTTAGAATGTTTCAGTCTTTTGCTGCAACAGAACATTCATTGTGATGACAATGGCCATGAAAACAGGAAAAGATTTGTAAATGTTGACCAAAGAAAGAAATGTATTCTCTGACTCTGCAGATCAACTTTAAGACATAACTTTTCATATAAGAGTATTTGCTGCAGTCACAAAGGTAAAAAATAATACTAATGTAAAAATATTACTAAGTAATTAGTAATATGTTACTTTGTTAATTTATAATTAATTTCAAACCAAAAATTACTTTAAGCCACTTTTAAGGAAATAAGTTGTACCCATAAAAGTAATAGCCCCTTTTTTGTTTTTATATAAATTTAGCATCCAATATTAAAATATTTGTCTTGCTATCTATTTGGTTTTACACTCAATTATTTTATGTGGTTTTCTTTAGTTTCTTAAGAGCACAAACACACATATTTACACACAAACACACAGTCACACACCCTGATACATACACACCAATACACATATTTACACACAAACACACAGTCACACATACTGATACATACAACCTCACACACATTCTCAAACAGCACACCCACACTCATAAACACATATAGTGCTTATGGACCACCAATCAAAATGAAATCAAAGGAAATACTGACAAGAATAGGTGTAAACTTGGTGATTATAAGGATATGCTACTTAATCTTATGTCTAAATAGAGTGAAGAGATTCTGGAAAAAGGGAACAACCCATTTGTATATAGTTAGATTCGGAGTGTAGGAATTGAAAATATAAATTGAAAATAATATATGTAGTCCTGCAGTAAATTAGGAACATAATATTGTGAATAAAGTTTCACCAGTGTTAAAATACAGTCTAGAAAAAACTTAGGGATGCATCCACTGTGCTGAAAAGGTAAAAAATGTTCTGGGAATGGCTGATGTATTCCACTGATTCTGACAATTGTTAGGTTGGGGCATCTTGACAACAACCTGCAACTGAGCTTCTTTTCCTATCAGTGCTACAGACAAATTGATCTGGCTCTTCTAATGATTACCAATATTTTCAGCACATTCTTCCAGATTTCCATGTGTTCTTTGGCAGAGAAAGAAGCAGTTTGAAGATTTTCCCTTTAAGCCTTTGAAATTTTGGAATTCCTATGCAACATTTGTTAATGCACTCATGTCTCTGACATTACCAACCACTTCCCAATTCTGGATATTTCTCTGAAGTTCTAATCAGAATTATATCAGTATTCTTGGTATTTCCTTGAGCCAGAAAGAATGAATATGGATTATTAGGTATTAATTAATTCCATAATAATGCTAAACGTGTTTCAACTTTGGACTAATATTTTAAGAATATTGTGAGCTTATTTAAGTCCTGAAAAATGAATCTCCTTGTCTTATATTATCTCTGTGATAGTTGGGAGCAAACGTGGACTTGGGCATGTTTTGGTTTCCTTACCTCCACATCCCCTTTGAAACAGGATCCAGACTTCCACTTTAATTACCTCTTCTCCTCAGAATGCAGCCGATGGTAACCTAGGCATATAACTCAAGTCTAAGCCATCAGATGCTCCATCCTTGGTTTGAGTCTTTGGGAGCCCGAAAAGTGGATGCTGGGATTTTTTTTCTTCTAGTTTCTGTTTCCCACATAATAAATACATTCATAAGGAAAAGAAAACTTCTAAAATACTGAAAACTTACTCTGCGCAAGGCATTGGTCTAGAAGAGAGACAAGTCATTTCTCTAGTCTAATGAGGGTGGGGTGGGGAAGATGATGGGAGGAGCTGTGTCCACCTTGGCTGTATTTCTCCAACATGGTGACATTACAGAAGTACTCAAGGCACAGATTCACACTGACCTATGGAAATGTACTCTCTGGGTTAGCGTCAGAACCTGCGTTTGTAACATCCTCCACTGGTGCTTATACACGCAGTGACATTGGAGAACCACTGCAGATTTACCCAATGGTAAAAGGCATGAGTTTCAAGTCAGTTCAGTGTGGAGAGTCCTGCTTGGTGGGTGGGCTTCCTTTCTGCAGGGATACAAGGATCTAGGTTTCTCCCTTCTTGTAATCCCTGCATTCATTCTCAGAGTACTCAGGTGCTGGATAGGGAGAGAGATAATAAAGAATACAGACTTCTTAAAAATCCTTGTCTGGAAGTGACAGTCACTTCTATTCACAGTTGATTGGCAGAACCTAATCTCTTGGCCATAAGTGAAGGCATAGAAGGCTGGGAAATGTCTTTGGCTGGGAAACTTTTTTTTTTTTTTTTTAATCAACAACTATACATTATGGAAGGTGAAGCCCAAATAGTTGGTGGATTGTTCATCTCTAATACAGCAGTCACTTAACTGTCTGAACCTTAACATTTAAGGTTAAGGTTAGGTTAAAATGGGATAAGTAATAAATAGCCTGAATGTCTACTGTGATGATAAAATAATACAATGCATGAAAGTCTTTGTAATACCCATGTCACTAGACAACTGCACATTATTATTTCTGATATGTCAAAATAAATCCTATGCATATCTTTGTTAAACGATAATTTATGTATACATTATAACTAGCTAGCTACTAGTGATGCATTTTCAATGTAATGCAAGTACGCTTTCCATGAATATTTTGTCATAGCACAGTATGAAAGTACATCAAATCCTTTGCAACAGCACTTGTTCTTAAAAAGACGATGAACAGACAGTTTGTGCAAAACAAGCAAACAAACAAACAAACAAAACCCTACCATGTAGAATTTATGAAAGGGATTTTGAACAAGGAAAATGGATTTATTTTTGACCTTGAGAAACCCATAGGCTGTGCATGACACACAAATAATTGTTGTGCTTTCCTAAAGATAATTAATAGAATTAAATCTTCTTTTTCATTATCTTGTTGAAAATAAAACAACAACAAATAAAAGCCAAATACATTCCATTCAATGAAAATTTTCCTTTCAGGGCATGGGACATCTGGTCTGAACTAAGGGATACAGTTATTCAGAGATGTTATAGATCATCCTCCTCTGAGATACATTTTGATAATATTAGGCCATAATAAGACCATGAACTGATTAACATCCATTCAGATTTATTTGTTTAATAGATGATCAGAACCACTGACTCAAACTGGGTCATTTTAGAATATTACACTATATAGAGACAGAATGAGCCCTAAACCTCAGATTCTTCACAAAATGTCCCTTAAGACAGGGAAACATGCATAGAAGCAACAATTTAAAGAAATTTAAAATTCAATACAAAATACTCATGGATTGGTTGTTGTGTGCCTGGTAGTCAACCCTAGCATTTGGGGTGGTAAGTAGCCATTTATACAACAATGACCACCACCATGAAAACTGACGTTTATTGAGCGCCTCCTATTTTCTAGATATTGTTCTACATGGTACTCTCATGTTTTCTTCTAAGAGTTTTATAGTTTTAGCTCTACACTTAGGTCTTTAATCCATTTTGAGTTGATGTTTGAATATAGAATAGGGTGAGGGCCTGGCTTCATTCTTTCGCATGCAGAATATAAAGTCTCATTTGTTCAAACAGTAGTTGTAGGAGGCAGATATTTGTCTTGTGCCAGGTTTTCCAGAGCAGACCCTGAGGTGATGTTCAAGCATTTCATTAAGGGACTTCTCACTTCATGAGAAGCCAGAAAGGGAGTAGTGGAAGCAGGACGAAAGGAGGGAAGAAGCCATGCAGAGTGCAACTTCAGGTGAAGTTCCAGCCTGAGCCTGATGCTGCAGGACAACTCTGGAAGGTAAAAGACAGTCTGGGGTTGTCACCTTTCAGACAAAGGCTTTCATACTCCTAGTGTAAGGGTTACCCCAGGGCTTATGTAGACTCCCAGGCACTTCCCGCTCTCTGTCCAAGTAAGCAGAATGTTCCAGTGGCTCAGGGGCTGTCTTCCAAAGAGAGTTTCGGATGCAGATCATTTCAAGCAAAAAGACATAGGAGCTGGGAGGTGGCTACCAGTACCCATGAAAGAAATTGATGGAATCTTGACAGAACACCAATGACATTCATTTCAACATCACTACCTTCACTTAACAGAGAAGTGTATGAAAGCTAGAAAGGTGGAAGGAATACCTTTCTCTAACTGACATGAATAGTAAATGCTACAGCTCAAAATAAGCCCATGTCTGTGACTCTAAAGCCTATGCTTTGGAGAGTTATGGGACATATGAGAAGAATGTGGTAGGTGGAATTTGACATTTTAGCAGGTTAAAATGGGGTGGGCACATACTGGTTACTACAGCACCACTGAGAGTCTTTCTGTGTCCCAACCCCAGACCAAAAAAAAAAAAAATACTGGTATGAAATGATGAAGACTTGAATTAGAGGAGGCATTAGAGGTAATTTTTAAAATGTTCATGATCTTTCAACAAGTTAATCCCTTGCCTCGCACCATATTTTAAAATTAACTCAAAATGGTTAAAGAACTAAATGTAAGCACTAAAACTATAAAACTCTTAGAAGAAAATAGAGGAGTTAATCTTTGAATTTAGCAATGGTTTCTCAGATGTGACATCAGAAGCACAAGCAACAAAACTAAAAATAGATAAATTGGACTTCATCACATTTAAAATCTTGTATGCTTCAAAGGACATTCTCAAGAAAGTGAAAACACAGCCCAAGGAATAGGAAAGAATATTTACAAATTATATATCTGCTAAGAGACCTGTATCTAGAATATACAAAGAACACTTACAAGTCAATAGTGAAAGGACATATAACAAATTACAAATAGCAGTTACAAAATGGGAAAGGGATCTGAATGGACATTTTTGTAAAGAAGATATAAAAATGCCCACTAAGCACATCAAAAGATGCTCAGCATCATTAGTCATCAGGTAAATACATACAAATCCAAACCACAATGAGATAGCATTTCACACCTGCCATGATGGCTTTAATAAAAAAGTTATAGTAAGCGTTGGTGACGATGTGGAAATCAGAACCTCATACTCTGCTGGTGGGAATGTAAAATAGTACAACTCCTTTGGCAAATTGTCTGGAAATTCCTCAAAAGCCAAACATAGAGTTACTGTTTGATCAGCAATTCTACTTCTAGGTATATACCCAAGAGAAATGAAAACATATGTCCACATGAAAACTTGTACATGAGTGTTCATAGCAGCATTATATTCATAATGACCAAAAAATAGAAACAGTCATTATAGATGAATGGATAAACAAAATGTGGTATACCCATATAATGGAATATTTTTCAGCCATAAAAATAAACGAAATACTGATACACGCTACAGCATGGACGCTATGGTCTGAATGAATATTTGTGTCCCCTCGAAATTCACATGTTGAAATTCTAAGTTTCATCCAAAAGTGATGATATTAATAGGTGGTGATTAGGTCATGAGGGTGAAGCCCTCATGAATGGGATTAGTATAAAAGAAATCCCTCAGAGCTCCCTACCACCTTGTAAGGATACAATGAGAAGTCTGCAGCCCAAAAGACGGCCCCCACCCAACTTTGCTGGTACCCTGATCTCAGATTTCCAGCCTCCAGGACTGTGAGAAATAAATTTCTGTTGTTTATGAGCTACCTAATGTGCTACCTTTGTTATAGCAGCCCTGAGAGTCTTAAGACAATAAATGAACCTTGAAAACAGTATGCTAAGTGAAAGAAGCCAGACACACCAAAGACCACATAGTATATGATTCCATTTATGAAATATCCAGAATAGGTGAATCTATAGAAACAGAAAGAAGATTAGTGGTTGCCTCAGACTGGCAGGAAAAGAATTGAACGACGATAGCTAAAGGGTATGGGGTTTCTAAAATTGATTGTGGTGCTGGTTGTACAATGCTGTGAATATACTAAAAACTGTTGAATTATGCAGTTTAAATGAGTGAATTGTTTGGTATGTAAACTATACCCATAAAATTGAAAGAAGAAAAAAAGACCATAGGAGTAATATGCCTACTGGTAGCAATAAAAGTACTAGTAATTGCAAGTCTTCTCTCTCATAATTAGGCTGACAACCTAGAATCCAAGATGTAAAGCATTCATCTAGGGTCTTGCTGGTAGGTGTTTTGTGGTCCTTCAAGGCTACTTCACAGCTATAGGAGAAGCTCCTGTTACAGAGCTGGGCTGGGTTTGGGAAATGCTCATTGAGGGCAGTTACTAAACAGCCAGGCGGTTGGGGCAATTTCAGCTCAGCCCCTGCCTTACCCATGTGATTGCATGCACCGTCCACTTTATGGGCAAAGCGAATCCTGGAAGCTGAGTGTTTGAAAGAGCTCTGGCCCTTTGGCACCTGCTGGCCTGCTTTGCTCTTTGGATGAGTGCACGGCTTGGAAGCCGGGGGAACTTGGCTGAGCCACTCCTTGAGCGGGGAGACACAGCACGTGTGGCTCCCGCAGCGGCCTCCAGATTGAAGGCGACTTCTTGTGAAATCAGCAGGGTGGGCAGCTGAAGAGCATGAGAATATTGTGCATTTGTAAATATTTGAGCACATCTGCTTAGCTCCCTCCCAAAAAACCACTGGGAAAACCCGCCTCGCATTGTGCCACGCAATGCTGTTGCCCTGCTCTAATTGTCAAATCTGTCGAGTGTTTTTCTCATGCACACAAAAATTAAACAGCGCTCTCCTCATTCATGATTAATTCAGCTGCAGCGCTGCACTGTGTCACACTGCATTTTTTAAAGTAATTGTTAAATTCTACCTCATAATCAGAGCAGTTTTAATTAACTTTTTGTCAGTTAATCTTTTTTTGCTCATACATTTTCCATGTCTAGTGTGTATACTGCCTGTCTCTGCCCAGGGGTTTGCAGCCCCTCAGTATGAATGCTTAAGCCGTATTAGTGCCAATGGGTGTGCCACGTGCGAGTGGCGAGAGGGGACCTCCCAGGCTCCATTCTGCTCAGCTTTCCTGGGCCTTGCTGGTTATTCATTTGCATTAAATAGCTCCTCCACAGTGAGCTCATTTACAAGCTGCAAAGTTCAGGCTTGCTTCTCTCTTTCTCCTAGAATGTGTCTGGGAGAGAGATGGCACCTAGATGGGAAAACGGTAGACACAGAGGATGAGAGGGAGGAGACCCAAACTGGAATCTAGAGCAAACCCAGGGCAAAGGATGGGTCATGTTTGGTGTCCCTGAGTGATTCTCACCTGCAGAGTGAGCCCTTCCTCCCTTCCTTCCTCCCTTCCTTCCTTCCTTCCTTCCTTCCTTCCTTCCTTCCTTCCTTCCTTCCTCCCTTCCTCCCTTCCTTCCTCCCTTCCTTCCTGCCATCCTGCCTTCCTGCCTTCCTGCCTTCCTGCCTTCCTGCCTTCCTGCCTTCCTGCCTTCCTTCCTTCCAAGCTGAAGGATACTGCCTTCAGTATCTCTGACCTTGTCATTCTTACCAAAGTCACATTTCACATATTTGAACTTTTTTTTGCAGAGTTCATCCATCAATTATACGTACCCCTCAACTTACAGCTCTGCTTGCCCATGTCTTTTACCCCTCAAATGATATTTCCCATGTGTACATACCATAGAAAATCCAATTCCATATTAAGCAGTACACATCCAGGCTGTTTTCTCTCTCACAAGGGGCCTTGTTTAAAAGCAATTGTGTGGTAGCTTTTCTAAAAGTTTAAAAAATGTGCACATCTGTGTAATAGTGCCACTACTCCTGCTACTTCTAGCAAAGCAGCCACTTTGGGGAATTTACAGGATGTAGTTTTCAGAATATGGCATCCGTTTCTCAGTGTTAAAAAGCATAAGACTGAAAAAGTAGGAACTGAAAATTCCCTATTTTAGGATCTGATGCTAAAATGCTGAGAGAGTCAATAAACACACCAGATGTTCAAATTGCTAGTTAAGTTATTTAAACAGAGTGTGGTCAAGCCCTAGAAGAAGGAATAGACTCATTCTATGAACATTTGTGCTGAGGTGTCACCATATCGAATTTGTTAATTAACCTCTTTGGCCCAGAGTCGACCTGAAGGATTGAAAGTTATTCAGGTAAAAATTGTGCCAGAGTTTCCTACTAAGAAGTGCATTAGAAAGTACCTAAATTTAAGACAAAGTGTATGTTGTATGAAGTGCTTTGACCTCAAAAAGATTAAGAGTGTGTGGAATTCAGAGTCTGTTCTCAAATCCTAAGTATGTGATTTACAGGGTATGTGGACAGGCAAGCAGCTTAACCCCTGTCAGTCATATATAAAAAGGGGATAACGATATTTTCTACATTATACTGTTTTCTGATAATTAAAATTTTTTTTATTGAAGTACAGTTGATTTACAATGCTGTGTTACTTTCTGTTGTACAGCAAAGTGATTCAGTTATACATATGTATACATTCTTTTTTATATTCCTTTCCATTACGGTTTATCACAGGATATTGAATATAGTTCCCTGTGCTATACAGTAGGACTTTGTTGGTTATCCATTCTATGTATAATAGTTTGCATCTGCTAATCCCAAACTCCCAATCCTTCCCCCCACCCCCTCGGCAACCACAAGTCTGTTCTCTACGTCTGTGAGTCTGTTTCTGTTTCGTAGATAAGTTCATTTGTGTCATATTTTAGATTCCACATATAAGTGATATCATATGGCTTTTGTCTTTCTCTGTCGGACTTACTGCACTTAGTATGATAATCTCTAAGTCCGTTAAAAGGAATGTTTTTAATGTACTTAGCACAGTGTAAGTTCTCAATAAAATAGCAGTAATGATGATCATGATGGTCTGTGCTTTTCTCTGCTGATTTAAAATCCTTTACATCACTCTGCACATAAATTCTGTGACAGGTACTTGGTGGGTCCAAGTACCTGTCACAGAATTTATCATGATCTTTCCTACCTCTGCCTTACAGAAGGAAGCTCCTTCTCGTGAGCTCTTAGAGGACTAGTTCCAAGTCTTGTTTAACTTGTATGTCCCATAGCCCTAACACAACGTCTTTCTTGTGTTCTGCGTGTGTTAAATAGAGGGTTGCTGAGTTGTAATCGAATCCTCATTTTTATCCTATTACTCATTCAATGACATTCAGTAAACCATACTGCTGAAAGCTGAATGAAGCATGGTTCCTGTCCTCAAAACATTCAAAGTTGAGTGAGATATTATTTACGTAGACAGATAATTACAGAACTGGGTGAAGTGCAGTTGTTCTGCCTCCCGGAGCTGGGAAAGGTTTTATTGAAAAGGCAAAGAGCACCTGCGCCTTGAATAAGCAGGAGTTTTACACAAACTGAGTCTAGGGGAAGGTCATTCAGGATAACCAGAGTAGAGTATGTAGGCAAAGGGTAGAATCATGAAACAGTCAAAGCATATTCAGGAAATGATGAGAGTGCCATGTGGTTGGATCTTGGTACACAGAGGTTTGTGGCGAATGTCACACTTTTTGTCCTATCAACATGTCCCTAAAATTTACATGCTAAAAATCTACAAAATCCTTTGACTTGGGTGGGTGTTTGTTGCATTGTCAACTGTGGTCGTTGCAGAAGATGAGGTGGAGGGGAAAAAACACAAACCAAGTGTCAAAGTTCTTGCTGAATGCCTCAGAGGTAAGTACGAGGTAGTGAGGGTGGGTGAATTTTAAAAGTGAGGGTTGATGTAGACAGGCTATGGAACAGTCTGGAGATAACTTTGCCATTTGTTATCCATAAAAAGCCAATTTCTGTTTCCCTTAGTTAATCCTTTTGTTGTGTGTGTGTGTGTATATGAACCTTAATTCTACTCCTAATGTGGTTGAGAAATTCAGCTCCCTGTTTGTGCTTTCCCAGAATTCTCTTATTTGCTCTTTGTATTCAAGTACAAAGTAGAATGGCTCTAATCCAATTTTGATTTGGAAGCCAAGTATGATGGGAGTGTAGATGTCACAGCAATGTGTCCAAATTTACTTTATTTTTGAAATGTCGTGAATATGTTGCTTAGAATTATTCATCACTGGTATTCATTTTCCTACATAGGAGTATTTCATGATTCTATTTCTTAATTTGTGAGTTCTAATGTAAAATGTGCTGATATATCAACTTTATTAATATATAATCCCTGGAGCTGTATACTTTAATGTATAATAATTTCTAAACTTATAATTAAAAATATATATTGCAACAGACTACATAAAACTATTACAACCATTAAATCAATACTCAAGAATATTTTAATTTCTAGAAATTCTCCATGAGAAGAGCATTTACTTCTTGTTGATAGGGACAGGGAAAATATGTTAAAGACTTACTTTTTACATTGAATTTCAAATAAATTTAGCTATGTCATAAAATATTAAATAATTTTAGAGTTGGATTTGTAACTAAAATTAAATGACCAGTAAATTTTAGACTGCTAAATTTATAGTTTTTTTTGGAATGAACATTCTTCATATTTCATGCAATATAAACTAAAGACAAACACAGATAAAACAGAATTCACTATTTTTTACTGCATGCAAGCATTTATATTGAGTCCATTTAAAATTTATTTTTTAATGTTAAATCTTCATGGCCTGACTCAACTTCAATTTTTCCACTTAGCTTATTAAACAAGTCACTTTAATTATAATTGAAAAGAATAAATAAAATGTTGCTAGGTTTGTGGAGGACTCTGGATCATGGACATATTTGATTTGACCCCAAACTCAATAAAATTATTAATTACTAAGAGGGGACCCCCAAGGACTTCCTTTTAGAATTGAAAGCCCATGAAGTTCAAATGTACTTTGTAATTGGGTATTTCCAAACTAATATCAAATAGCAAATCTTTAATTAGTGTGCATAAAATTAAAATTTACTTACAGAGAATTAAACTGGAATTTGAAGTTCTCATAACCCAAATCAATATGAAGCTGAGAAATTCAATTTCACAGTCTCTTTTCTTTCACAATATATAATGCCATTTTTTTAACATCTTTATTGGAGTATAATTGCTTTACATTGTTGCTTTACTAACAAGTTGCTGCTGTATAACAAAATGAATACGTATACTTATACACCCATATCCCCTCCCTCTGTGTCTCCCTCCCACCCCTCTAGATGGTCACAAAGCACCGAGCTGATCTCCCTGTGCTATGCGGCTGCTTCCCACTAGCTGTCTATTTTACATTTGGTAGTGTATATATGTCCATGCCACTCTTTACTTCATTCCAGCTTACCCTTCCCCCTCCCCGTGTCCTCAAGTCCATTCTCTACGTCTGCGTCTTTATTCCTGTCCTGCCCCTAGGTTCTTCAGAACCATTTATTTTATTTTATTTTTTAGATTCCATATATATGTGTTACCATACAGTATTTGTTTTCCTGTTTCTGACTTACTTCACTCTGTATGACAGACTCTAGGTCCATCCACCTCACTACAAATAACTCCTTCAAAGAAGATATACAGATTGTCAACAAACATATGAAAGGATGCTCAACATTACTAATCATTAGAGAAATGCAAATCTAAACTACAATGACGTATCACCTCATACTGGTCAGAATGGCCATCGTCAAAAAATCTACAAACAGGGCTTCCCTGGTGGCGCAGTGGTTGAGAGTCCGCCTGCCGATGCAGGGGACACGGGTTCGTGCCCCGGTCCGGGAAGATCCCACATGCCACAGAGTGGCTGGGCCCGTGAGCCATGGCCACTGGGGCTGTACGTTCGGGAGAGGCCACAGCAGTGAGAGGCCTGCGTACCGCAAAAAAAAAAAAAAATCTACAAACAATAAATGCTGAGAGGGTGTGGAGAAAGGGACCCTCTTGCACTGTTGGTGGGAATGTAAACTGATACAGCCACTATGGAGAACAGTATGGAAGTTCCTTACAAAACTAAAAATAGAACTACCATATGGCCCAGCAATCCCACTACTGGGCATATACCATAATTCCAAAAGAGTCATATACCACAATGTTCATTGCAACTCTATTTACAGTAGCCAGGACATGGAAGCAACCTAAGTGTCTATCAACAGATGAATGGATAAAGAAGATGTGGCACATATATACAATGGAATATTACTCAGCCATAAAAAGAAATGAAATATATAATGCCTTTTATTTTTCATTGCTATTCCATTTAGCAGATCTTTGTAAAGCAAAGTTTGTGAAGAAGCCTAAAAGCATGAAGAAAGGTCATTAAGCAAAGCTATTGAAAGAGATACCAGATTAAAAATAGGCAACCAAAGGAATATATATATAATTTATTATATATTAAATATATATTATATGAAACTACCTTTACACTAAAATGCTTTAGAGCTGATAGACCTCAGTTTAGAACCTGGGGTCCTATACATTCAAATGGGCTGAGTTTGAGGCAATAAGTAGCACTTTTGTTTACTGTGTCCTAAACTTCAGAATTCAACTTCTATTTACCCTGTGAACACGTATAGCAATTGAAAAGACGCCAGATTTCCAAAAAAAAACTCTTCGTATTGATTAAAAGTGTGTAAGCCATTGCTATCTAAAAGTGTCAGCTAAGATCAGAACAAATAGCCAACAAAATAAAACAGCTATTGTAAGGGTAGAAATGGGTTTCAGAATCAACAGTAAATAAATAAATATAATGTTGTGCTGCCTTTGTCCGTACTCCACCAAAGATACAGTTTGCAGAATTTTTATTGGCACTCTGCCATACTTATTTTCATTTATCTGCCTCAAAGCACCATTTCAAAAAGTGCAAAAGCATGTTGTTGATAAAGTAGATTGTTTATAGCTGAATTGAAAATTTCAGAACAACACGTATTGTAATAAAGTGGGAGAGGGAGGTCCAGGAAGACTGCAGCTGCAGCTTTTTGAAACCTATGTCAACATCACTGCTAGAAACGGGAAGATGTGTTATTTTGCCCTACAAAATTTAATAAGCAAATCTTTATAAACTGAATTAAGTGACAAGTATTACCAAAAGCCATAAAGTCTACTGAGTCTTTATTTACTGAAACACTTTCCCAGCACATTGTTCCCATATTGCAGTCTCCTTTATAGTGTTGTGTTTGTAATGTACTCAGCTACTCAGGGGTGATATCAATGATAGTAAATCCTGGGCCGATGAGTCCCCATGTGTACCATAGTAATTTTAATACTTCTGCAGTTAAATACTGTTGGATATAAATTTCAACACCAACTTTAGTTGCTTCACTATGTTTTTTTCTTGTGGCTGTTCTTGCAAAATCACAGCCAACAGCTATGGAAATAAGAGAAATGCTTAAACAAATGGCAATTAGAAGAATGGAGATGGTACATCTCCTTTCTTTAATAGGGTTAAATATCATAGTTGATTTAATTTATGTATTCCATCCAATGAGTGACTATTATGAAACATTTCAGAAAAATATATTTTATGAAAGCAATAACCTTTCTGAACTGGGTTCCCCAGATCACTAGGATTCCTTAAGATGTTACTTGGTATTCTTGGGGGAAAAATGTATTCTGTGGTCAAATGTATTCAATAAGAAGTGAAGGGTTAAACAAAGTTAGATTTCTTAGACTTTTTGGTCTTTTATGTGCAATGTTAGTCTCCAAGAAGATGTGCTATTTCCCAATGTATTTGGCCATTAAAAAAAAAAAAGTTAACAAAACCTATTGAGCACCTGTGGAACCAGGTGCTTGAGCACCTTGAGCACCAGGTGTTCTGTTATAACCAGCAGGAAATGCTGGGTCAGCCTTCTATTACATTTAATACACTGGGATTTAAGCAAACCTTTTACATTTAAATTCTGAGCATTTAGGAGGATCAGTGCCTAGCATAAGATATTTTGTAAAACTTTACTAAACATTTGTTGAATAAATTAATGAAACCTTGAATAAAGGCTATCTTGCTAATTAATGAGAGCCTGACAAGCTAACCGGTGGTGTCATTCTTTTGATGAATCCAATGACTTTGTATCAATTTTAAGGATTATGTTGAATTATCTTGCCTCAATTGTCTTTTAGAAATCTGATTCTTTTACATTTGTGCATGATCTACCGTTTTTCCCCCTACTCTAGGACCTTTTAGAATTTCTTTCGAGTTTTTTTAGAAATTACTCTTAGAATTATGTCTTAGCTCTTAGAATATCTTTCTCTTTGATGTTCTTCAATTTTACTACAATATGCCTTTACCAATCTATGATCCCTTGTCTTCTGAAGTTTTTCTATTATGTTTTATGTGATGTTTCCATTATTTATTCAAATATTTTTATCCCTTTCGATTGTTATTTTCTTCTCTGTGTTCTATTATCCATTTGTTGACAATTTTACTTCTATCCTCCATATCATTTAGGTTTATTTAAAAAGTTTTGTTCTCTTTATTTCTATCAATTTCAACCTGATTTTTCAAGACAATAATTTATACTTAGACTATAGCCATCCTGATTAGACTTGCCAGACAAAATATAGAACACTCTGTTAAATTTGAATGTCAGGTAAACTTTGACCACTTTTTTTAGTGTAAATTGTCCAAAGTGGTATAAGTGGTAAAGTGGGACATAATTAAAAATTTTTTTCATTCATCTGAAATTCAAATTTAACTGGAAATCCTTTATTTTTATTTGCTAAATCTGTTTCCTCTGTTTCTATAACCTAAACACCAGTTTCTCTTTTTTTTGCTTCCATGATCAGTAAAATTAGGTCCAGAACTTCCATTTCTCAGTGTCAGTAATATTACATGTCAATGAATGAATGGATATAAATCATTAATATGGACTTTTTGGGAAAAATTTATCAAGATTTCTGATATGTTGAAAAGAGAATAGACAGGATCTTGGGTCAATTAAGCATTATACTATTCAGAAAAACAATGGGCTGATTTTCAGGTTTTTCAAGAATGCTGTCTGAATTATATAGGAAATTATATAGAAAAATGCCAACTGCTATGACAACGGAATCTCCAAATGTATAATGTCTTAAAAACAATAGAATTTTATTTCTTGGCAACATGACAATCCTGAGTGGATAAAATGTCAAGCATTTTAGGCAGCTAAATAGTTGGCTTTTTTTCCCCACACCTATAGTTCGCAGCCACCATGATTGCCTCCATCCTGGTCAGCCAGAAAAGGGAATAAAGCCTAGAAGAGCATACATGAAAGTTTCTAAAGGATGAAGCCTGAAAGTGATACATATCATGTCTGCTCATACTCCTTTAGTTGGAATTCAGTCACATAGCTGTGTCTAAGTTCAAGTGTGTCTGTAAAATGTAATTCAGCTCTCCCCAGGAAGAAGGGAGTAGATCGATTTTAGTGAGTAGCTAATACTTGCGGTCATACACGCACTGCTTAAAGTGACACATGGCTATGCAAAAGAAGTATGGAATTGACTGCATGGATGATACTGGAGAATATTTTATTTTCCGGGAATTCATAACAATTGGATTTTTTGCTTCATCTGTAATTATTTACAGATATGATTAAATAGCACAGGTGTCTCAAGGAGGAAAATAAAATAAAATAAAAAATTTGACATTACACTGACATTTCCCAAGACTCAAGGAGTGAACAGCTTATATTCTCTACTCTAATACTTAACAGATTATTTATTAAGATGGATCTCCAAGGTGGTTTGGGAAAAACAAGGTGGTTTTATGTGGAATATGGGTAAACCATTAAACAAAGCAGAGTGAGGAAGTCTGCCAACGTATGTGAGTACCTCTTTAGCAGATGAATCAGAAATTTCTGTTTGCAGAGCTGTCAACATACACCCTCTCCTAAATACTAATTGCTTAACAAACAAGATATTAAGATCTTTAAAATAAGTGTTTCTTTGTCTTTTCTGTTTCTTTTCTATTTATAAACATAGGATGGAAATCTCTACATGCAAAATATTTAGAGTTAGATGTTGTTGTATGTAATTAGTGAAAAAGACTGTATGTTTTCTCATCCACCTGCTGGTAGAAGCAGATGGTAGCTTATTTCTGCCCATGTGACCTACAGATTCTTCAGGTTTACCAAAATACTATGACTATGGTAATAGCATTGTTCCCTTCCCAGGTATGATTAGGATTCTGGTGTATATAAACTGTCTACTTTCCTTCCTTGCCTCACCAACATTTTGATAGGAAATACAGAAGGATAGAGTATGGGTCTTGCCACCTGAAAAACAGTTTTTAAATGATGCTTTCAAAAGCATAACTCCCCCACAACAACAGTTACAATTTTTGATGGAAAGGATGCTATTATTTTCAATCTTACAATGAGAGAGAATCTTTTGGAGTTTACATCTTGTTTGATTTTAGCAAAAAAACAAAACAAAAAAAAAGATGCAGTACCCTAGGTATAAGGGGATTGCCAGCCCCCAGCCATTATGACCCGTCTCCAAGCTCTGTTGCATGACTGGAATTTAGCTCTTCATTCTTTTATAAGAAACCGGTGTATACATTATAATTTTATTAGCATATTAGAGAAAACAAGGTATATTTATTCAGCATATTTGATTTGAATAACGAAACAAAATTAAAATAGAATTAATTTTTACTTCTTTCTTTTTATTATCCTTACCTAGTTCTAAAAATGTGCACTAAAAAAAGATGAAATGAAAAGTACAAAGGACATTTTATGCAGCATCTGCTTAATCTTAGAACTAAAATGTGTTAAGGAAACTAATAGGATAAAAAGAATTCATGAAAATGTACTAGTCTCTGGTTGTAGACCCTTCTCTTTGGCCAAACCATTAGAGTAGAAGATACGACAATTTGAAGCCTGTTACAGCTCAGATAATTTGCCAAGTCATTATTAGGACAGCTTATCTTTTCTTAGAAGACTAATCCAGAAGACTTGTCTTGTTAACCTCAGCATCAGTTAATGTTAACTTGTTTTAAACTTTGCCACAACTCTTGAGTGAGGTCTTCTAAAGACTTCATTTATATGTGGCAGGCAGGACTTGAAATGTTTTTTCCTAAGTTCTTCCTGATGTCTAGAAATGTGGTTATTCCAAAATTAGACTTTTTATACATTTTTAACAAACTTCAATTTTTTTGTAATGCATTTATGAACAAGGCTTTTGGTTCCCTTTCTTCCATCAAATTAAGGGCTACATAATCAGCCAAAAAGTTGAATAAATCAAGGTCAGGTGTATTGAAAACTCAAGAATGGCTCTTACAGGGCCAGTGCTATCCTCTGCTTAAGACCCTGGACACATCCATTCATCATTGTGTATCTGGATTTCCTCTTGGAATGGAAATACCCAATATCTTTTTCGTAAGGGCAATTTTGTAAGCTCAAATAATGTAAAATATTTGGGGAAAAAATAATGTGGAAAAAACCCAAAGTATTGTTATTATAATTAAGAGGCAGTTCAGTTAAGTGTATACTAAATGCTTTGAGACTTCAAAAACCTCACACTGAAAGGGGGCTCCTGGGACCAGCCACAGAGTCATCACCTGGGAGCTTGCTAGAAACTCAGAATTGGGGCTCCACCCCAGACTTAATTGGATTTTCATTTTAGCAAGATTCACAGGATATTAATATGCACCTTAAACTTTAAGAAGCACTGAAAAGCAACTCTGAGAAGTGTGTATGATGATTTCAATTCTACAGAAAAGGAATCTAGGCTCAGAGAGACAAAATTGTACAACTTGAGAAGCTCAGGTCTGTTTGAAGCTCACGTTCACACATTTCTACCACACTTTCTTGCTTTCAGTGCACTGTAGCCAGTTTTTAAAGACAAGTGCAAAATCGTTGTCTATTTTTTTTTTTTTTTACTATTTTTACTAGCTTTTGACTTATTCTGGCAATATTCTTCAAAAGGACATGCACTTACACAAATTCTGATGACAGTGAAACCACGCATTGCTGAAGGAGACCACGTTTGGTGGGAAGATCAATAGCATGGATTTTTGTGGCTTTGCACAGTTCTATTTTTGAGTGCTTGGAGGATCTTATTTATTAGAGTGTGTTTGCAGAAACTGTCAGTAAACATCTTTTCTTTGTTAATATTTAACCCACCAAGTCTTTCAAGCTTCCATCTTTTCCAGTCTCACAGTCCCACATGCTTTTTAATCCACTAATAGCACCAAACTGTCTCCATGGTGCAATAAAAGTCTTCTATTTTATGACTTCCTTGAATTACTACCCTAACTTATAATTTGCCAGATTTGTTTTTGCCTTCAAATCCCTTACTTCATTGTAGCCACTTGAAAAATATTACACCCTATGCGTTTTCCTCCCCAAACTCTAATGCTTATTTTTAATATACTAATAGTTCTTGCCCAGAATAATTTAGTCTAGCTGACATTCAGAATGTTTTATTCACCATTCAAAAGGACTTTTAGAAAGTTTTTCTATAAAATACTAGGAAATATTTGAAGTAGTTCTAATGATTGTTGATATCTAGTAAACTTGAATTACGTTACACAATTGATAAAAATCCCACAAACAGTTTAGGGAAACTACAAAAAAAAAAAATAGATCGGCTATTTAGATGCTTTCTAAACTTGCTTTTTAATGCTGAAGTATTTAGCATCGGCTAAATGGGCTGAGTTTCCATAAGTCAAGAGAGCTTCTTTTTTGAGTGGCAGTCATAAATACCTTGATCTTATCTGAAACAAGTGAAAGAGTGTGATTTGAGTTGAAGATAATTTTATTTTCATTGTATTTATTTAAGAGTCAGAAGGTGGGGAAGGGTTTAGTTTACAGCTTCCTTCCTAAGGAAGGGGAGATAAACTAGCGAATATGAAAAGTATCTAATCATCAGTGCTTTTTCTTTTATCATAACTCCAAGGATTGACACTAGTTGCATGTGCATGGGTCAATGTCTAGGAGGCCTTGGTCTCTAAATTAGAATCTGCCAAATACTTGTTCAACTCCCTTGTCTTGCATTGTCAACAATGCAGACTCTCCTAGACGAAGTATCAATAGAATAGCTGGTCACATTCTAAGCAGGTAGTGAGTTAGTTTCAAGCTGTGTATCTCTCAGCCTGGAACTTTTGCCCAGGATGCCAGGGAACTTTGGCAAGTTGTACACAGCTGAACCAAACACAATGCTCTCTGCAGTTCTAACTCAGAAATTTCAGAACATGTAAGGCAGTGAATAGATAGGGCAGGGTCAATTACTCTTCACCACATATATAGCAGCTGAGTTAGGCTATTGAACTAACAACGTGCAGATTGAATTACTGGGGAAAATGTGTTTGTGGGCTCATAACTAGATAGACTAATCAGGAAATACAGAGGAAGGCTGTATTTTTTCTAAACCATTTTACTTCTGAAATAGTCAAGAGGGACATGAGACATTGATTTGGGAAATTCATTCTGGTTAACTGGCCACTGATATAATCTCAATAGAAACTTCTTTTATTTTACAGTTGATTTTACTAAATTAAGTACTGATCATGCAGCTTATATAGTTCCTTATATGTAGCAAGCCCTCAGGAAATATGAACTATTTTATTGCAAATAATAGTAATAGTAATCATGTTAGTACCATCGCAGGATTTGTCAACATAAAATTTATCCTAATTATTAAGGAAAATATTGCCATCATCTAATTTTCTATCTCTTATGAATAATGAAACAAAACTCTTGGTTGGAAAATACAGTGCATTTGTAATGGAAAAGGTTGTAATGCATGAAGGTTTTACTCTTATATTGTAACATGTGAGATTTCTCTAGCTTATTTATTTGAATTTAGCCTTGTAATATTTATTCTTTCCAGAAAAATACAAGTGTAAAATGAAACCTAGACTTTCGTTTTCAAGGTATGTTATTAGATTGTATCAGAACAACCTTCCCACTGAAGACTATAGAAAATCTCTTTGAAGGAGAAGTTATGAGGCATCAAGACTTGAGGGACAATGGACCTAGAGATTATCATACTAAGTGAAGTAAGTCAGGCAGAAAGGACAAATATCATATGCTATTGCTTATATGTGGAATCTAAAATATGATACAAATGAACTTATTTACATAACAGAAATAGACTCACAGACATAGAGAACAAACTTACGGCTACTAAAGGGGAAAGTTGGGGAGAGGGATAAATTAGGAGTTTGGGATTAACAGATATACACTACTATATATAAAATAGATAACCAACAAGGACCTACTGTATAGCACAAGGAACTATATTCAATATCTTCTAATAATCTATAATGGAAAAGAAACTGAAAAAAAATATATAGATATATATAAAAATACATATATATACATATATATATATATATATATATATATATATATATATATATATATATATCTCCCAGATTGAATTAAAGTAATCTGTCTGCCAGAAGCAAAAGTCAGTCCCCTTGGAGATAGATCATATCACCCAGACTCTTAAATAATCTCTATGATTTTTTTTTCTTTTTTTGCGGTGCGCGGGCTTCTCACTGTTGTGGCCTCTCCCGTTGCGGAGCACAGGCTCCGGACGCGCAGGCTCAGCGGCCATGGCTCACGGGCCCAGCCGCTCCACGGCATGTGGGATCTTCCCAGACTGGGGCACGAACCCGTGTCCCCTGCATCGGCAGGCGGACTCTCAACCACTGCGCCACCAGGGAAGCCTCCCTCTCTATGATTTTCGATACAAAATATCCTGTAGTCAAGAAAAAAAAAAAAAAAAGCATACCAAGGGGCAAGATTAAATGACTAGACACTAAAAGAAATATGGATAATAAAAACAATCTAGTAGAAATCCAGTTAGTGGAGTTACTAAACATGTATGTTAAAATAAGTATAATTAAAATATTAAAAACAATTAGTATCAATGTAAAATTTTTCTCCAACAGTTTTATTATAAAAAGGAGAAAATGGATATTCCAGGTCCAAACCATAAAATAATTAAAATTAGGAACCCTATAGATGGCTTTAATAGTGGATCAGGTAAGCTAAAGGAATGATTAGTGTGATAGAAAATGGGCCAGTAAGAAATATTCAGATTGAAGCATGGGGAGAAAAATATGTTCATTTCAGGAAGCACAGAAGAGACATATGTGACATCATATAAAAAGCATAGCATATGTGTAACTGGAGTCCCAGAAGTAGAACAGGAAGAGAAGGAGGAAGAAACACTATTTGGAGAGATAATAACTAAGATAACAAATATAAAGCCGCACATTTAACTAGTCCTGTGAATCCAAGCAGTATTAAGACAATACGATCTACATCTGAAATAACATAATAAAATTGCTGAAAACCAGAAATGTAGAGGAAAAGGCAAAATGGAGAGAAGACCAGAATTTTATGTAATAAAACCCTGGCAATAAGTTTCCTTCTTTTTTTTTTTTTTTTTTTTTTTTCTGATATCCCCAGGTCTGGACTTGAGGCAGCTTAAAACTCATATATGGGCACCAGAGAGATCATCAGGAAAAGTGCTGTAGTTCTGGCTCAAGATGCAAAAAAGGAGAATTCCAAAACTTAGAGTAGAAAAAATATTCCTGTTTTATTTTTGTTTCCTTTATTCCATTCTCTTGTGTCCCAGACTCTGGGAAATCATGCAGCTGTGATGGTGGCAGGAGTGACAGTGGCAACAGAAGGGGCCCACAGGTACCTAAAACTCTCTAACAGAAGAGGTGTGGTCCCAGGAAGGTGGGAAGAGCCAGCGGAACTGAATACATATGGACAATTTGAATTCAATTTCTAGTTGCTTGGAGGCTGCCCCTAACTAGTGCTTGAACAGAGATAATGACTCCAAAACCTCAATGAAGTTGTTCTGGAGGTACAGATGACCTACTCAAAGAGCATCGATGGTTCCTCCATGAGGAAAAAGATGAGTTGATTAAATATTTCTTGAGCCTTGACTGTGTGTGAGATGTTTCATTAGAGTTGTGGAATCAAGGTTTTAAAAAACATGGTCTTGACCCTGAAGAGTTTCCAGTCTAGTGATAACAATGAATACGTAAAGATAACTGCAATATAGCAGGATTAATACAATAGTAGAGGTATGGATACACCTGCTCTGGACACACCACGGGCAGGTTGGAAATACCTCCAAGACATCTTTTAAAGACCTCTGTATTGAGATGTCTTGCTAACTCTTATCCCACGCCTCCCAACAGAATTTTAAAAACCTTAAAAACTTAATCCTCTTAACGCTATACCCTCCTCCTTCATTGAGACTACATTGCCTCAGTAGCAATAAAAAAACCGAAAAAAATTTCTTAAGTAATCTGCAAAGTAAAGAGCAGTAGAAAGTTTTGCAGAGACAATTGTGTCACTAAAGTCTGAGAAAGGTGTTATTCTTGATATTATAAAGACAAAAGAGGAAGAGAGACATGATATATATAACAATTCTGGTAAAACATTTGATGCAACATTTATCAAAACGTGAATGAATTAAGATGAATTTTTAGTTGATCAGTCAGCTTTAGAAATTTTAAACCTCATCTTCCACCCTCCAAAATAAATAATGAAAAACAGGCAGTGGCAGATGAAGAAGGAATGTGCAAAATTCCAGTGGGCTTGGCATTTAGTTCTATTTTTTTTACATTGATTTTGGAAATTAAAATTTCTAGATAAAATCCAATAGAATCTATTGACAGTTGTTAGAATTAACAAGAGTTCTGCAACACTATTGTAAATGCTTTTAATTTGTAAAATTGATTGCATTCTTCTACACCAGAAGCCAAAGTTAGTCAATGCAATTTCAAAACGTATATAATATTATAATTTTTAAAACCATAAGATCCTATGAATCACTTTTAGGAAGAAAATATAAAATTTTATTGAGACTTTAATAAGCAAAAAAAATTGAGAGCTATACCATAATCAAAGGTTAATGCTCTCTCAAGTTAATCTATAAATTCAATGCAACTTTAAGTTCTAATTCTAATTCTAAACTCTATATGGAAGAGCAAGCAAGAAATGTAAAAATATTACTGGAAAGAAGAACAAGGTAATAACTTATTAGCTATCAATACTTATTTTGAAGCTGCAGTAATTCAGACAGTAAGGCGTTTGCATGAGGATAGACAAGTAGAATAGAGAAAGGCGCACACATGTGGAAACTTGGTATAAGGCAAAGATGGCATTACAGATCAATGGGAAACTATGAACTCCTTGCTAAATGGTCCTGGAACAATTAGTTATCCATGTGGTAAAAATGTGATTGAACCCCTGTATCACATTATGTACAAAAATAAATCCCAGCTGGATTAAAGACCTAAATGTGAAAAGCAAATTCTAAATTTTGAAAAAAAATATATTTGTATCCATAAGGCAGTATTTCTTAAACACACACACAAAACTCAAGGATAAATTAGCCCATTGTTAAATTTGAATACATTAAGATTAAAAAATTTTTGTGCTCCTAAAGAAAATATTTTAAAAAATTAAAAATGAGTCACAAACCGAGGAGAGATATCTTAACAATATATATCACAGATAAAGGTATCCTAGAAATAACTTTGTTAAAAAAAGAGAAGAAAGGAAGGAAGGAGGGAAGAAAGGGGATAAGGAAGAAAGAAAGGAACAAATGAAAATCAAATAAAAGAATGATCACAAGATATGAACTTGCACAGAGGAAACCATAGTAAACAATAAAAATATGAAAATATTCTTGCTCTCATTAGAATAAAAATATATATAATTAATCCTACAGTAAGAAAATTCTTCCCTCTTTATCAGATTCATTCATGAATGACAATACCAGGTATAGGTAAAGATGAGGAGCAAAGAACGTTATATTCTGATTTGGGAATTGAAAATTCACTTTGGAGAGAAATTTGGCAATAGCTTGTCAAGATGCATACACCCTAAACCAAGCAACTCGACTCTTACAATACAGTCTAGAAAAATTCTTCCCTATGCAAAAGGAGAAATGTACAATCATGTACAAAGCAGCAGTGTTCCTAATAGCAAATTGTTAGAAATAATCTAAATGCCAGTTAAAAGAATAGATAAATAAATTTTGATAAAATCATGCAGAGGCTTATAAAGTAGTAAAAAATGAATGAGGTAAAGCCATTCCTGTCAACATGGATATATCTTACAAATAATGAATCTCACAATCTCAGCAAATAACGTTGAGGAATAATAAAAAACAAGTTACAGAATACATTATGATGTCATTTATTTAGGTTTAAAAGCATACAAAACAAAATTGTATATTGCTGAAGGATACAAGCAAATGTATAAATGGTAAATAAATCCATGGACTGATAAGCAACAAATAATAGTTACATCCAAGAAGAAAGGTCAGGAGTTGAGATCTGAGATGGTACATGGGGACTTTACCTATATTAGTCATGTTTTATTTATTAGGCTGGACAGCTAGTAGATGGATATGTAAGTATTCATTGTACTGAAAGTTGCTGGGCCTCTAATAAGTGAATACTGTACTAATAAGTGTAGTTGCAAACTGAAGAAGGTTATGTTACAGAAGACAACTATTTGGAAATATATATCTGGCCAACAATATGTGTGTGTGTGAGTGTGTGTAGACACACACAAGCAGAAAGAGAAAGAGAGAAATGTAAATTTGGAAGAAGTTGATAACATCTGGAGAGCAAATAAAAATAAACAGGAAAGAGTTCTGAATTTTATCGAACATTTTTCAGTTACCAAATACTATGATTTGAGTTTCCAGGAAGGACATATGGCAAAGAATTAGATTCATCTCTCCTGCAGAATGATTGTGTGATGTTCACTGATGTTCCCTGGGAAGATGATGTGATGTCTCAAACATAACTTCTGTGAGAGTGGATACAGCGGTTAACTTGTTTAGCTGTTTCCTTAGTGTTTGACAATTAGTAAGCTTACAGTGAAAATGTGCTAAATTAATAAACTTCTCTTTCTATACCACAGTATATTCACAAATCCACTCAATTCTGCTCATTATAACAAGTCACATTTCATAATAAATTGGGAGGTGTGATGGTGGGGATGGGATCTTGATTTTTCTTTTCAGGGATCCATTCCAGAACTGTTTTCAAGATCTGCCTTTGGTGTCTCAATCTAACTTAACTGCCAGTTGGTATTCCAGATGTTCTAAACCAGTATTCTCAAGTGCTAGGGAGCATCAGAATCACCCAGAGGGCTTGTTAAAACACACATTGCAAGGCCCTACCCTCAACGTTTATCATTCAGTGAGACTGAAATGAAGACTGAGAAATTTGCCTTTCTAGCAAGTTCCCAGGTGATACTGATGCTGCCGGCCCTAGAACTAACTACTTCAAGAATCATTGTTCTAGATATTCTAGTACTTACATACACTTTTCATAATTGTGTAAAAGGTTAAAAATAATAGAAAACTCTGATCCTTTTTGTAATCCTATAAGTAATTCTAATGATTTCTCATGCCAAAATGGGATGCTTTCATAAGCCTTTCTCCTGAGATCAGGAAACGAGAATGTCAGAGGTCTTAATGAAGATTAGTCCAGAGAATAAGGAGGAAAGAAACTTTAACCCACTCAGGTGTGACTGCAGACATTGCCCTTGGCAGAGGGATAGGTAGGGGTGGGTCAACCTGTTCTACATAAATCCTCTGTGCAGTATTCGACCCCGTTGAGTGACTGCAGCATCTCAAAACTCCCTCATATTTTAGACCCCCAGATTTCTGAACATCATACTTCCCAGGTTTCACTTCTGTTTCTCAGTTTCTTTCCTGAATTTCTTTGTTTGACTGACTCTTCTAACTGGAGATCCTAAGTGTTTCCTCACCAGTCACTTTCTCATAATATCATTGCAATTGATCTTCTCTATTGGCAAGTCCTCATTTTCCATTTGTGGAAATGTATTATGCGGAAATAACTCTTAAGTCTGTTTCTTTGAGCTAGCCCTTTCTGTACACCTATATTTCCAAACACCTACAGATGTCACGTAGCATCTCAAATTGAGTATAATTAAACTCATCTTTCTCCAATCTTTCTACCACACTGGTCTACTTCCCTTTCCTCCCACCCAAAATTGCATTTATTTTTCTTGAATCTCTTATCTCCTTTATATTGGGAGTCAGTATGTATGGTGTTTACATGCATAGATATTGGATTGAAACTGTTGCTTGATATTAGGCAAATTAATTAATATCTTCTAGGTGCTGATCTTCTCTTCCATAATATGGAGCTAAAAGTAGATTCTGCTTCATAGGTTTTTTTTTTTTTAATGATATATCAGCAGTACCAGGGAACTTGATGTAAATGCAAATTCTAGCACCCTATTCTAGACCTACTGTATCAGAAACTCTAGGGTAGGGCCTGCAATCTGTTTTGACAAGCGTCCAGGTGATTCTGATGCATGCTAGAGTATGAGAACCATTGATCCCAGGGAATGATGATACTATCTACCCAGTCACCTCAGCCACAAATCTGGAAAATCTTCTTTTTTCTTTCCCACATATAGCCAAATTCTATTGGTCATCGAGTCTCCCCAAACTAACTTAAATTTATCACTTTCTCTACTTTCAATTTCTATGTTCACTGTTGCCATAAATGCTCAAACAGATTGTTGCAATAGCTTCCTGATATCACTGCCACCAGTTTTGCCATCATCTAATTCCTTCTTTACAAGGCCATGAGAGTTGGGATTTAAAAAAAAAAAAAAATCTAATCATTTCCTTTTTAAAAAAAATTCTTCCCTGATTTCTTATCCATTTTTGGACAAAGCGCAGACTCCTTATCATAAAGTAAGTAGTCTTTCATGACTGGCTGGAGGATAAAATTAGACCTTCCCCAACTCCTGCCAAGTCTTTCTCTTCTTCAGACCTTCCTCCTTCCAGAGCCGGTGGGTCCCAGTCTTTATACAAAGTAGCAATGCCTGCAGGGAAGAGCCATGACTCTGTATTACAGGTTTGGTGTATTAGTGTGGAAAGAGTGTGGGCTTCAGAAATGGGCACACCCAAATTCACCCTCCGTTTTCCCTTTTAATGTCTCTGGGACCCTTGGGCAAATTATTTAGTCTTCCAATGCTTCTGTTTCTTTATCTCTAAAATGAGCATATTAATAGAACCCATTTAATTGTGTAATCATGAATATCAAATAGGTGAATGCATGTACTACATCGACCATAATGTCTTCTCTGGAGTGAGTGATCCATACATGACATTTCTTTTCTCTCCCATCTTCACCTTTCCAGGTTCTCATGGTCTGTACAGGCTGTGTAAGGGCTGCCATGGATATGGGTTTCTTTAATACTTGAGGTACGCCATGTTGGATTATAAATACTTTATATGGTATTAGGTAGGCACTGTTTGCTCTTTGGTTACCAGAATCCATTTCCCTTCCTTATGGCACTCTGGCTGTTCAGAAAATTATCTGTTACCCATTATGTGTAGTTTTGGTGAGAGGGTAATTCCAGATTCTGGCAAACCCCTAAGGAAACTGAGAGACCCAGATCCTTTTTCTTCCCACCTTCTGATAATATCTGAGCAGGCAGTTAACCTAAACTCAGCCACTCTAAGTTTTCTGCAGGGACTTCAGCTCTTATTGGAGAGATGCGAGAGTTAGGAACTTTTAGTCCTTTATCCCAGCAGATGTCTCCTGACTTGGGTGTTTTCAACTCCTGAATGGTTGTTATGTTTCCCTTTTTGGACATGCAGAATTCCCTTGCTTAGCCTTTTCCAAGCAAGGCCCTTCAGGTTTCTGTCAATGCTATGACTCCCTAGAGAGTCTTCCAACAAAACCACAGTCAGTTTCTGCAGATTACACCCAGGAGGACTGGTATGTCATCCTTTTCTTTGATTTATTCTTTTTTTCTCATTGGTGTTAAACACAAGGTCCCAAACTCTTTTGTGATTAGAGGAAAGGTCATCATTCAAGAAGAGCTCATGTGAGACCTCTTGAAAATGCCAGTTTTCAGTTTTAGAATTGTGTACACAGTTTGTAGGCAGTGCATGACCTCGATTCTCTCTTTCTAGCTCATGTTGATTAAAAATTGTTTTTTAAAGCAGATTTTCATTGCAAATGAAGACGGAAGCATCGTCAACTATACTTATCACTAACAGTCCTTACTTGCCAGTGATTATCAATTAGTGAAAACAGATTTTAAGGATTAAAACAATAACATACAGTATTTATCCTCCAAACCATACTTCTCATTTAAAAGTCTTTCCAATTGGCCTATAAAGGGCAGTGTTGTCTTTTCTCTACGTGGAAAAAGAAGGCTTTCAATTTTGCACCATATTTATGTCTCTCTTCGTAATTACCCATGTGTAAAATGCTTCATTTCATTCTGCTGTTTTTTGTTTTTTGTTTTTGTTTTTTTTTGTAGTACTCAAAAACTGAAAAAAACCATTTACACTCTTAATCTACAGATCTACTACTTGGTTAGCAAATCTTACTATTCCATCCCTATAATGGTTACTGGTCTAGACATTTTCCTGTGACTTCTTTTTCAAAAAACATTTTAAATATGGGCATTGAAAACAATATTTCTCTTGTTATGTCATCTTATGTGTTAAATTAAACTATAGTCTCTGCAGTGAGAGCATTCACTATCACTTGAAGAAACAAAGGAGATGTAGTCACTCTAAGAACAAATCTATAAATGATGTTTAGTTATTCTAAGGAGTACACATAATACGTTTTAATTGCGCTTACTTTGCTCAAACTCAAGCTGACTAATTTCATTCAGAGCATGGGTCTTCAAAAATACCAGCATGAATTCACTTCTCTTCATTTATTCAGTTTATATCTGTTGTGCTCCTAATGTGTACCAAGCTCTGTGTTAGGTCCCAGAAACTGAGACAATGATTAAGATCAGTAGTCCCTGGGATACACCCTAATTTAGAATGGGGATGGGAGGAGGACTTAACTCCTAGAGGCGGTGTTTGTGTTCCTGGCTGCAGTCAGCAGAGGTGTGGATAAGGAGTAAACCCATTCTTCAGTCCTCCTGTTTTCAGTGTGGGCCTGGGAGCTGATCTCAGGTGTGTCTTCCCCCCCTCCCCCTCCATGTGTGTATGCAACACATTCAATGCTCTTAACATTGACCAGAAATTCAAAGTGACAGATCCGGAGGTACTGCAATCTGGAACTCTTAACTTTTGTAAACTGGTGAGAATAGTGGAATGCACAAGGTCTCTACTTAACGACTTCTCCATCTTCTCTTATGGACTCCTCTGCTCAGCCATTCAGGAATAGGATATGTATTAGACAACTAACATCTGGTCTGAATATCTATTAGGACCATATGCTTTCCTCTGCTATATTATCATCCTAGAATAGATTAAGGGAAATCCAAACCAAATGGGGATTTGGGGAAATTTTCAAGGGTCACTTAATAAAGTAATTTTGGTTTTCCCTTTGCAAAGAACACAGCATACTGTAGAGACGATGAAGAGACCTAAGAACAGTCTCATGGCAGAAATAACCTGAATAAATAATCATCATAATCATAACCATATTGCTCACAATTTTCAAATGGGAAATAGAAACTGTTAATTGTCACAGTTACAAACGGATGTATGCTGCTGGGATCTTAGTTGAAAGATGAAGTTCTATGGAATAGCCTTGTCTTCTAAATGAAAACCAGTAGTTTTGGATCTGGCTTTGTTTTCCCCCAAAACTACTTTGCCGTTAATATTCATAGTGGTTTGAGGACTGGCTCTTTTCCTCCCTCATAAAAATTTCTTGATTTATGATTGTGAGATCTTCGTGGCCAAATGACAAAGGGCTAAGGTTTGATGGCATAAAAGCAAGCACTGACTAATGTTCTCCAAGAATGTATTGAGGGAGTAAAGTTCAGTTACTATGGTTTTGATTTTACAATTAGAATATAAGATATTTGGCTTTAAGAATGTGTTTCATTTCAAAGTTCTATTAATGAAATAGACTTTATATCTGATTTTAAAATGTATCTCTACTCTTTTATGAAATTAGATCCACACAGAATTAATAGTTAAAACAGTGAACATGAATTATGATGGTAACTAGAAGCATAAAATTAAATTAATACTTTATTTTCAACATTCTTACCTAATCAGGGCTAATTTGAAATTTTATCACTGAGACCATTTAAAGTGGATTAGGAATATGTTTTATTAAAAAATTATAAATAGAGTCTAATTTGACTATAGGTGTTAGGTAGGGGTAATATTTAAGGACATGGTTTATATTTTATCATTTTTTGAGTTCACACATACATATTGAAGCTTTTGACATAGTTCAGACATCAACACAGAGGCAAATACAAGTCCATCTCTAGCTTAAGTTTACTAGTTAAGATGGGATTGTTTGTAGAGACCAAGACGCTGCTTCTCAGCTACTCCATCTGACTTTGCATCATGAATATGAAGCTAGCTTCAAACTCATTTCATTTTGAGAAGCTTACATTTATTTAATAAAAGATTTTTTTGTTTTCCTTGGTAAGAGCCAGGACCCACTGATCAACAACCGGTAATTAATTCCTTTAACCAGTTCTCCAACCATCTTGTACAATTTTAAATTACATCCAAGCTGCCGGCAACATTCTACTCTTTTTTTATTCTCTCTTCTTTCTCATGCCTTTTCCTTCTCATACCTTCCCATTTCTACTAAGTAATACTATTCTCCCGGGTATGCACTTTTTTTAAAAAATTGGGCTTAGGGATTACTAGAGAACAATTTATTTGGAGATGTGTTGTTAACTGTCTAATATGTCATTACAATTGATAGTAGCATTACTTTTACAAGAAAGGAATGAATAACTTCCAACTCAAAGAATAAAGTATTGATATATTTCATCAATAGAGAAAAATCTCCAATTAAAGTATCTTGATAGATTTTTTTTTTAAATTCATGTCAATTTTTATTTGTTCCTCCAGCTACGATCTAGAGCCTCTTGAAGAGGAGCAATGTCAACATTCCCACAGTCACTACTGCTTCTATGAACTACTTACATTCCATTTGAATTTCACTTTCAGCATTAGCACTTCTTGTTTTTTTTGCTGCAGATTCATCTTTATTACCTAATACCCTGTTTCAATTATCCATTATTTTAACATTTTTATTGGAGTATAATTGCTTTTCAATGGTGTGTTAGTTTCTGCTTTATAACAAAGTGAATCAGTTATACATATACATATCTCCCCATATCTCTTCCCTCTTGCATCTCCCTCCCTCCCTCCCACCCACCCTCCCTATCCCCCCCTTCTATCTGGTCACAAAGCACCACAAAGCTGATCTCCCATAGACTTTTTAATCAGGTTAAGTCTCTATAAAGGTCCTATAAAAGTATAGGGACAAGAGAATAGAAAAACTAAGTCATCTAGACCCACTGATGGAGTTGGAAGTCATGAACTTCAAGTCAGGATCTGATTTCTAGAACAACCTTTTTCATGAATGTAAAAGATTCGAACATGGATATTTGTTTGATTTGGATAAATATAGATCAGTATGTTGTCATGAACAAGGGAGCCAAATATCTAAAGTCCACTTTTTCTATTTGCCTGAATAAATATGTGAAAAAATATAAATACTTAAAAGCATCTATTTCTTAAATAAAGATATCTATAAATTTTCATTTATAACATTATATTTTTCTTATCAGTTAGCAAAAAATATATGCAGTGGCTGTCTCAATCAATGGTAATAGGACAAAGATGAAAAGTAAAACTTGAATCAATCACGAGAATATATTTGATTAATATGGATTCAAATCTTCCAAAAATTTTACAACTAATAGAAATCATCTCTGATGATTGGTAAAACTGGTTATTTAAATAGAGAAGTTTGATATTTTTAAAATTATGGTGGCAAACCATTATGGGTCTTAAGATCAGTTAAATGGGACATAACCAACTTTTAAAAAAGAATGAAACAATACAATAATGCAGAACAGTGTAAAATTGAAACTATTAGATTGAATTGCAGTGAGTAAGGGTAATTGGTGTTTTCCAAAACTTTAGTTTCAGGCTATATGTTATCCTGACATACACACAAATGTATTGAAGTACAGAAGGACATATATATCTTATTGTGAGGCATAGTGAAATTGTTTAAATGCCACTGCATTAAATACTTGATAAGCCTTATCTTTGTCTCTCAAAGTTAAAAGATTTAAAAATGTTGGAAGGGGCTTCAGTTACTGATTGTGGGTTAAAAACTTTCATTGAGTGACAAAACTGTTCCAAGTAGTTTTATGAGAAATGAAACAGCAATCAAGAGGAATATGTTGCAGTCATAATGGTGCAATGAGTGTCATTTATCTAAATATGGAAAATGACAACAGACATTCTTGCCCATTAATATAATCTACTCTAAGCCAAAAGTTGAATCTGTTTTCTATTTGTCAGCTAAAATCAAACAAGCCATAGTAGATAATATATTCTACGTTTGAAAATTAACAGAGCTAGCCTTTTCATCATACTGAGAATATTAAAAACCTACATAACCTTTCACTTGCAGCATGCTCTGGGCTCTACTTGTTTTTGTTACTATATCAATGCGAGGCATATCATTTCAGAAAATGGGATAAGAAAAATATCTATTGAATGTTTTGTTTCAAAGTTGAAACCAATGTCAAATTGTAAACAATTTTAAGTTTTCTTTTTATTCTTCCTGAAAATTTACATACATAAGTATATGTGCATATATATATTGGTTTTAGATCTGCTTGATGTCAAACTAACTATACCTTTGAGTCAGTATCATGTGCACCAAAAATTCAAAAACTTTTCTTTTCTCTGTGGTTAAAGGTTATAGATATGAAAGGCTGAGCTATAGTCTTAAATTGCATTGAATTTTAGCCTCAGTTAGGTTGGTTAAATGGTCTAGTAACCAGCACATGATCCTCAAAAGTTTTGTTATATCCCTGTGATATGTAATAAATAACTCGAATAGAAATTATAGAACATGTTGCTTCTGTAGCTACTACGATCAACAGAGTCTTCCTTGCACCATAGTGGGTTTTTTTTGTTTTTTTTAATTTAAATTGACAATTTATTCAGCAAGGAGTTTGAGAGAAGGTGGAGAGAGGAAGGGAAATCTTCTTTTCTCCGTGATAAAGTGTTTGGCTGATAGAAACAGGTGGGGCAGGAACTTCAGAAGAGTAATGAATCATTCTAGATTCTTCTCTCACTGTTCAAATGGTGTGCTTTTTTCCTTAAGAAAAAAACCAATAGTTGAAAGTTTGTTGTTTTGATTCTGATTAATGTTTCTTAAAAAGTAATTTTATGGAAGAAAGAATTTGATTTTTTACTCTTTTAGATAGCATTGGCTTAGAAAAAGAAAAAAGCCAATGTCACATCTTTTACAATTCTTGCACCATCATGTTTTTATTGTTTAAATAAAAACTGTCCCAGAAATCTTACTACATGTAAAATATGAGTCAGATTGCACTTTAGGGAAACACTGGAAGTGAAATGGAAAGCATTCAGGTTATTTTTATAAAATAAAAAATAGTGTGTTTTTGCTTAATATACGGTATCTTCAAGTAAATGTATAGCTTTCGCTTTATTATTAGTTTTGACTTCGCTACATGCTAAATTCTGTTCCTGAAATTCATAAAAAGTGAGATTTAGACTAATATATAACTGGTCTCTTCAAGACCATGTAGTTACTACATATAAGAGACTTTCTTAACATTGTCTTTGCGGCCTGTGAATAAAATAAACTATTAAAAAATACATATCAGTTTGATTTTTAGAAAGGGACAGCATCTTGTGAGCTCTGCCTAGGATGTAGATGTCTCATGAATGGTGGGAGAGCCACTTACAAAAGAGATAAAACCGCATACCCACGCATAAAATTCCCATTGGATTTAATGAAAGTAAAATTTGGCAGAAATCTGAAAAAATGGAGAGAACATGTGAACTTCTAGAGGAATTTATACACTCTTGTGAAGTTTAACCATATAGTCCCAAATTTCTATCCTCTTATTTTTATTAAGGGGATCAACACTCTATGGTGAAAAATGCAGGCTCTTGAGTTACAATGGCTGGGGTTCAGTTTTAGCTTTTCCACTTATAAACTGTAGGACCTGGATATTTTCAACCTCTCCTATTCCATTTGCCTCATCTGCACTATGTGGATCATGTAAGATCTACCACAAGGGGCTATTTTAAGAATTTAATGAGATAAGCTGTGTATTTAGCATAGTCCATGGCTCACATGAAGTGTTCATAAATGTCAATTAATATTGATATATGTTTTCTGATTAAATAATGATAAATGTTGAGAAATGCATATATATATATATAAAGAGGAAAATTAAAATATGCCCATCACTCATGATTCAAATATTCTGAAATAACAATGCTACATTTCCTTCTAGTATATGAAACTAGAATATATATATGTGTGTGTGTGTGTGTGTGTGGGTGTAGGTCTATTTTGACATTTATTTCCATATATATATATTTGGAAATGAATAGTATATGTAATTTGTATGTGTAATTCTTTATTTTATTGTCTTGTTTTGATACAAGATTTAAAGAGAATTCTCCATGCTACCAGGCAATCATAGATGCCTTATAGATGCCTCGAGACTTGAAAAATCAGGCCAGTTATGTTGTGCATGTGTGTGTCAGAGGTTCTTTATCATTACATTGTTGATTGGGATCCTGAAGCCCAAGCAACGTTCCCGCTATGTGAAAGAGAATCACGTCACATATCCTGAAATTCTCATTCAAATAAAAATAATAGAGTCTTATGTGATCACACACACACACACACACACACAAATAAAACATACATGCACAGAATCCCTAGCCTCATTCCATGGTGCACGAACACTGGTTGCTATTTTGACCCATGTACTTACAAACTTTCCCATACTGCTCCTCTGCCGTTATTTAGCATTTGGCTCCATTCTGTAGTTTTAAACTTGGTTTAACCCAAAAGTTCTCTTCCCAACTTAAGACAATCTATATATATTTAATCTTTCCAAATATTACTCTAAAACACTGGTTATTCTCTCTCTCCCCCCTTTTCCCCCTTCTCTTTGTCCTCTCTCCCTTCCTCCTTTCCCTTTGACATTATCTACTCTTCTGCTACCATTTGAGTGTCTTCCTCATCTCTCTATAGTTGTACAAAATTTAATTTTCCTACAAAACTCAGAATAATTCTCAGATCTTCTGTGAAGTCGCCCTCACCTTTGATGAGAGTCTCCATTAAACTCTAGTATAAACTATGGGATACACCATTCATTTAGCATTTAGACAAAATTACTTGTTAATGGGATCTTCACTTAGAATTGGAAAGTACTGGGGACTCTTCACTTAACCTCTGGGAGACTATATGGAAACTGCTCTAATTCATGTATCTTTCCCATTGTTCTTAAATTTTTTTCAGTATTTCTTTCTTTATTAAATCCATTTGTTTAGAGTAGATTATTTTGCCTTACCATTCTCCTAGTTGACGTAAGATTAATGTAATTTCAACAGTTGTCCTACTGATTGACTTGTGCTGGCAAAAAGGCTAAGGACCCAACTGACGCCACTGGGGCCCAATTATCCAGCCAAGCCATTATTCATAACTACTTTTTGGTAGAATCATGCAAAATATTGAGAGTTCACAAGGTAGATGATCTCCAAGTTAAAGATAAAATTATAGCAACAAACTGATTTTCTATACCTTTCTTATAATGAATTTCCACATAATGTGGAATTTCTTATCCACTTCTTTTTCTTTTTTTTTTTTTTTGCGGTACGTGGGCCTCTCACTGCTGTGGCCTCTCCCGTTGCGGAGCACAGGTTCCGGACGCGCAGGCTCAGCGGCCATGGCTCACGGGCCCAGCCACTCCGCGGCATGTGGGATCTTCCCGGACCGGGGCACGAACCCGTGTCCCCTGCATCGACAGGCAGACTCTCAACCACTGCGCCACCAGGGAAGCCCCACGTTCTTATAACAAGGCAAGGGTTGTAAAAGTCTGAAGTGACGTGAAAGACAAGAAAAAGAATAGAATTGATTGAATCTCCAATGATTTGCCAAGTTTAGTCTCTGTCTACTTACAAATAATTCCAGGATGCTAAAGGGCCAGAACATTTGGAAAGGGGAGACTAACACTAGCAACACCACGTAGTGATGCTATTATTTTTTTCTCCATCTTCTTTCTTCCATACTACTTAATACATTACAATGCTAAGAGCATAGACTCCTTCATAATAGATGTTTAGAAAGTTGATAATAATATTGATGTAATGGAGTATGTCCAATTTGACAAGAACATTTTGCCATGGTTTTGAGAACTTATATCTAGTGGAAAAATGAGTATCACAACAACGTGGGCATACCACAATGCTCCAATGATAATGATCCTGATAAAATATTCCTAGCTAGATATAAAATTACATTATATGCATAGAGCAGTGTTTCTTAACTTGGGCAATTTTGATTCTATGGTAGGTATTTAGCAATGTCTGGAGACATTTTTGTTTTCACAACTAAAGGATGCCACTGGCATCTAGTGAGTAGGGGCCAGGGATACTGTTAAAGGACCTACGTGCACAGTACAGCCCCATGGCAAAGAATCATCTGGCTCAGATGTAAATACTGCTGAGGTTGAGACACCCTGGCTTAGAATTTCTAATGGAAGTGTAATTTTCTTGCTGGGTTCTTCAGCATCAGAGAATGGACCTCTCATTAATTTGTGGAACAGAGGTTACTTAGTGTTCTCCATGATAAGACACTGGGATAAAAATTGCTCCAAAAACTAGATACATATCGTATTCCCACAGAAGGTAAAGAAACATGCTCACCAACCTGCTGGATGTGTGATAGGAGAGCTGCCACTTTCTCTGTAAATATTCATCACTATGGAAACCTTCCCACATCCATGCACTCCTATAACCTTAAATGGCAAGTGTATGTTTTTATAAGGATGGTGAAAAAAAGCAAATAATTTTTTTTTTGGTTTATTCCTTTTCAGTGGTTCACATGAATGTTTTCCTTTTTTTTTTTTAACATCTTTATTCGAGTATAATTGCTTTACAATGGTGTGTTACTTCCTGCTGTAATAACAAAGTGAATCAGGTATACATATACATCCATCCCCATATCTCCTCCCTCTTGTGTCTCCCTCCCACCCTCCTTATCCCACCCCTCTAGGAGGACACAAAGCACCGAGCTGATCTCCCTGTGCTATGTGGCTGCTTCCCACTAGCTATCTATTTTACATTCGGTAGTGTATATATGTCCAAGCCACTCTCTCACTTCATCCCGGTTTACCTTTCCCTCACCCCATGTCCTCAAGTCCATTCCCTACATCTGCGTCTTTATTCCTGTCCTGCCCCTAGATTCTTCAGAACACTTTTTTTTTTTTTTAGGTTCCATATATATGTGTTAGCATACTGTATTTGTTTTTCTCTTTCTGACTTACTTCACTCTGTATGACAGTCTCTAGGTCCATCCACCTCGCTACAAATAACTCAATTTCGTTTCTTTTTATGGCTGAGTAATATTCCATTGTATATATGTACCACATCTTTTTTATCCATTCATATGTCGATGGACTCTTAGGTTGCTTCCATGTCCTGGCTATTGTAAATAGAGCTGCAGTGAACATTGTGGTACATGACTTTTTTTGAATTATGGCTTTCTCAGGGTATATGCCCAGTAGTGGGATTGCTGGGTCGTATGGTAGTTCTTTTTTAGTTTTTTAAGGAACCATACTGTTCTCCATAGTGGCTGTATCAATTTACATTCCGACCGACAGTACAAGAGGGTTCCCTTTTCTCCACACCCTCTACATCATCTATTGTTTGTAGATTTTTTGATGATAGACATTCTGACTGGTTTGAGGTGATACCTCATTGTAGTTTTGATTTGCATTTCTCTAATGATTAGTGATGTTGAGCATCCTTTCATGTGTTTGTTGGCAATCTGTATATCTTCTTTGCAGAAATGTCTATCTAGGTCTTCTGCCCATTTTTGGATTGGGTTGTTTGTTTTTTTGATATTGAGCTGCATGAGCTGCTTGTGTATTTTGGAGATTAATCCTTTTGTCAGTTGCTTTGTTTGCAAATATTTTCTCCCATTATGAGGGTCATCTTTCATCTTGTTTATGGTTTCCTTTTCTGTGCAAAAGGTTTGAAGTTTCATCAGATCCCATTTGCTTATTTTTATTTCCATTTCTTTAGCAGGTGGGTCAAAAAGGATCTTGCTGTGATTTATGTCGTAGAGTGTTCTGCCTATGTTTTCCTCTAAGAGTTTGACAGTACCTGGCCTTACATTTAGGTCTTTAATCCATTTTGAGTTTATTTTTGTGTATGGTGCTAGGCAGTGTTCTAATTTCATTCTTTTACATATAACTGTCCAGTTTTCCCAGCACCACTTATTGAAGAGGCTGTCTTTTCTCCACTGTATACTCTTGCCTGCTTTATCAAAGATAAGGTGACCATAGGTGCATGGGTTTATCTCTGGGCTTTCTAACCTGTTCCATTGATCTATATTTCTTTTTTTGTGCCAGTACCATACTGTCTGGATTACTGTAGCTTTGTAGTATAGTCTGAAGTCAGGGAGCGTGATTCCTCCAGCTCCGTTTTTCTTTCTCAAGATTGCTTTGGCTATTTGGGATCTTTTGTGTTTCCAAACAAATTATGAAATTTTATGTTCTAGTTCTGTGAGAAATGCCATTGGTAGTTTGATAGGGATTGCACTGAATCTGTAGATTGCTGTGAGTAGTATAGTCATTTTCACATTGTTGATTCTTCCAATCCAAAAACATGGTATATCTCTCCATCTGTTTGTATCGTCTTTAATTTTTTTCAGCAGTGTCCTATAGTTTTCTGCATGCAGGCCTTTTGTCTCCTTAGGTAGGTTTATTCTTAGGTATTTTATTCTTTTTGTTACAATGGTAAATGGGAGTGTTTTCTTACTTTATCTTTCAGATTTTTCATTAGTGTATAGGAATGCAAGACATTTCTGTGCATTAATTTTGTATCCTGCTACTTTACCAAATTCATTGATGAGCTCTGGTAGTTTTCTGGTAGCATCTTTAGGATTCTCTATGTATAGTATCATGTCATCTGCAAACAGTGACAGCTTTACTTCTTTTCTGATTTGGATTCCTTTTATTTATTTTTCTTCTCTGATTGCTGTGGCCTAAAAATTCCAAAACAATGTTGAATAATAGTGGTGAGAGTGGGCAACCTTGTCTTGTTCCTAATCTTAGTGGAAATGGTTTCAGTTGTTCACCGTTGTGGACGATGTTGCCTGTGGGTTTGTCATATATGGCCTTTATTATGTTGAGGTAAGTTCCATCTATGCCTACTTTCTGGAGGGTTTTTATCATAAATTGGTGTTGCATTTGTCGAAAGCTTTTTCTCCATCTATTGAGATATCATACAGTTTTTCTCTGTCAATTTGTTAATGTGGTTTATCACATTGAATGATTTGCATATATTGAAGAATACTTGCATTCCTGGGATAAATACCATTTGATCATGGTGTTTGATCCTTTGAATGTACTGTTGGATTCTGTTTGGTAGTATTCTGTAGAGGATTTTTGCATCTATTTTCATCAGTGATATTGACCTGTAGTTTTCTTTTTTTGTGACATCTTGTCTGGTTTTGGTATCAGGGTGATGTTGACCTCATAGCATGAGTTTGAGAGTGTTCCTCCCTGTGCTTTTGTTTGTTGGAAGATTTTTAATTACAGTCTCAATTTCAGTGCTTGTGATTGGTCTGTTTATATTTTCTCTTTCTTTCTGGTTCAGTCTTGGAAGTTTGTGCTTTTCTACGAATTTGTCCATTTCTTCTAGGTTGTCCATTTTATTGGCATATAGTTGCTTGTAGTACTCTCTCATGATCCTTTGTATTTCTGCAGTGTCATTTGTTACTTCTCATTTTTCATTTCTAATTCTATTGATTTGAGTCTTCTCCCTTTTTTTCTTGAGTCTGGCTAATGGTTTATCAATTTTGTTTATGTTCTTAAAGAACCAGCTTTTAGTTAGACCGATATTTGCTATCATTTCCTTCATTTCTTTTTCATACATTTTGATCTGATCTTTATGATTTCTTTCCTTCTGCTAACTTTGGGGATTTTTTGTTCTTCTTTCTCTAATTGTTTTAGGTGTAAGGTTAGGTTGTTTATCTGAGATATTCCTTTTTTCTTGAGATAGGATTGTATTGCTATAAACTTCCCTCTTAGAACTGCTTTTGCTGCATCCCATAGGTTTGGGGCCATCGTGTTTTCATTGTCATTTGTTTCTAGGTATTTTTTGATTTCCTCTTTGTTTTATTCAGTGATCTCTTGGTTTTTAAGTAGTGTATTGTTTAGCCTCCATGTGTTTGTATTTTTTACTGATTTTTTCCGGTAATTGATATCTAATCCCATAGTGTTTCAGTGAGAAAAGATACTTGATACAATTTCAGTTTTCTTAAATTTACCAAGGCCTGATTTGTGACCCAAGATATGGTTTATCCTGGAGAATGTTCCATTAGCACTTGAGAAGAAAGTGTATTCTGTTGTTTTTAGATGGAATGTCCTATAAATATCAATTAAGTCCATTGTGTTTAATGTATCATTTAAAGCTTGTGTTTCCTTATTTATTTTCATTTTGGGTGATCTGTCCATGGGTGAAAGTGGGGTGTTAAAGTCCCCTACTTTGATTGTATTACTGTCAATTTCCCCTTTTACGGCTGTTAGCATTTACCTTAGTATTGAGGTGCTCCTATGTTGGGTGCATAAATATTTACAGTTGTTATATCATCTTCTTGGATTGATCCCTTGATCATTATGTAGTGTCCTTCTTTGTCTCTTGTAGTAGTCTTTATTGTAAAGTCTATTTTGTCTGATATGAGAATTGCTACTCCAGCTTTCTTTTGATGTCCACTTGCATGGAATATCTTTTTCCATCCCCTCAGTTTCAGTCTGGTTGTGTCCCTAGGTCTGAAGTGGGTCTCTTGTAGACAACATATGTACAGGTCTTGTTTTTGTATCCATTCAGCCAGTCTATGTCTTTCAGTTGGAGCATGTAATCCATTTACATTTTAGGTAGTTATCGATATGTATGTTCCTATTACCATTGTCTTAATTGTTTTGTGTTTGTTATTGTCTTTTTCTTCTCTTGTGTTTCCTGCCTAGAGAAGTTACTTTAGCATTTGTTGTAGAGCTGGTTTGGTGGTGCTGAATTCTCTTAGCTTTTGCTTGTCTGTAAAGGTTTTTATTTCTCCGTTGAATCTGAATGAGATCCTTGCTGGGTAGAGTAATCTTGGTTGTGGGATTTTCCCTTTCATCACTTTAAATATGTCCTACCACTCCCTTCTGGCTTGCAGAGTTTCTGCTGAAAGATCAGCTGTTAACCTTGTGGGGATTCCCTTTTATGTTATTTGTTGTTTTTCCCTTGCTGCTTTTAATTTTTTTTCTTTGTATTTACCTTTTGGTAGTTTGATTAATATGTGTCTTCACATGCTTCTCCTTACATTTATCCTGTATGGGGCTCTCTGCGTTTCCTGGACTTCATTGACTATTTCCTTACCCATATTAGGGAAGTTTTCACCTATAATCTCTTTAAATATTTTCTCAGTCCCTTTTTTGTTCTCTTCTTCTTGTACCCCTATAATTCACATGTTGGTGCATTTAATGTTCTCCCAGAGGTCTCTGAGACTGTCCTCAATTCTTTTCATTCTTTTTTCTTTATTCTGCTCTGCAGTAGTTATTTCCACTACTTTATCTTCCAAATCACTTATCCAGTTTTCTGCCTCAGTTATTCTGCTACTGATTCCTTCTAAAGAATTTTTAATTTCATTTATTGTGTTGTTCATCATTGCTTGTTTGCTCTTTAGTTCTTCTAGGTCCTTGTTAAACGTTTCTTGTAGTTTCTCCATTCTATTTCCAAGATTTTGGATCATCTTTACTCTCAGTACTCTGAATTCTTTTTCAGATAGACTGCCTATTTCGTCTTCATTTGTATGATGTGGTGGGTTTTTACCTTGCTTCTTCATCTGTTGTGTATTTCTATGTCTTCTCATTTTGCTTAACTTGCTGTGTTTGGGGTCTCCATTTCACGGACTGCAGGTTTGTAGTTCCCATTGTTTTTGGTGTCTGGTCCCAGTAGTAAAGTTGGTTCAGTCGGTTGTGTAGGCTTCCTGGTGGAGGGGACTAGTGCCTGTGTTCTGGTGGATGAGGCTGGATCTTGTCTTTCTTGTGGGCAGGTCTGCATCTGGTGGTGTGTTTTTGGGTGTCCATGACCTTATTATGATTTTAGGCAGCCTCTCTGCTAATGCGTGGGTTTGTGTTCTTGTCTTGCTAGTTGTTTGGCATAGGGTGTCCAGCACTGTAGCTTGCTGGTTGAGTGGAGCTGGGTCTTAGCATTGAGATGGTGATCCCTGGGAGTGCTTTTACCATTTGATATTACATGGGGCCAGGAGATCTCTTGTGGACCAATGTCCTGAACTAGGCTCTCCCACCTCAGAGGCTCAGGCCTGACACCCGGCCACAGCACAAAGACCCTGTCAGCCACACGGCTCAGAAGAAAAGGGAGAAAAAAATGAAAGGATGTAAGTAAGAAAGAAAGAAAGAAATGAAAAAGTAAATAAATAAAATCACTAAAAATAAAAAAGTAGGGCTTCCCTGGTGGCGCAGTGGTTGAGAGTCCACCTGCCGATGCAGGGGACACGGGTTCGTGCCCTGGTCCGGGAAGATCCCACATGCCACGGAGTGGCTGGGCCCGTGAGCCATGGCCGTTGAGCCTGCGCGTCCGGAACCTGTGCTCCGCAATGGGAGAGGCCACATACCGCAAAAAAAAATAATAAATAAAAAAATAAAAATAAAAAAATAATTAAGAAAGAAAGAAGTGAGCAACCACAGCAAAAAATAAATCCTTCAATAATAAGAAGCACTAAAAACTATACTAAAAAACGAAGAAACCAAAAAAAAAAAAAAAAACCAGTCAGAACCCTAGGATAAGTGGCAAAAGCAAAGCTATACAGACAAAATCACACAAAGAAGCATACACATAGACACTCACAAAATGAGAAAAAGAAAAAATATATATATAAAATAAAAAAGGAAGAGAGCAACCAAATCTATCAACAAATCTACCAATGATAACAAGCGCTAAAAACTAAACTAAGATAAACATATAAATCTGAAACTAGTCAGTCACATACAGCAAACCCCAAGTCTACACTTGCTCCCAAAGTCCACCCCCTCAATTTTGGTATAATTTGTTGTCTGTTCAGGTATTGCAGAGATGCAGGGTACATCAAGTTGACTGTGGAGATTTAATCCACTGCTCCTGAGGCTGCTGGGAGAAATTTCCCTTTCTCTTCTTTGTTCGCACAACTCCTTGGGTTCAGCTTTGGATTTGGCCCTGGCACTGAGTGTAGGTCACCTGAGGGCATCTTTTGGGAAGTCTGAGGTCTTCTGCCAGTGTTCAGTAGGAGTTGTTCCACATGTAGATATAGTTTTGATGTATTTGTGGGGAGGAAGGTGATCTTCACGTCTTAATCTTTCGCCATCTTGAAGGTGCCCCCAGCTTCAGTCTTCTTGAAAGCAGTGCCCTATAAAATCTCAGTGATCACAGCAAGAGAAGAATCCTCTGAACTCTTCTCTCTGAAAAGGAGGACACTGTGCCGTGTGTCAGTGAAGCATATGAGGAAATCCATGGGTGGCATCAAAGTGTCCTTTGTGACTCAGGGGTCTATCTATCAAGGCAAACAGCCATCATGCACAGCACCGTCTTTTTCTGAAAACTCCTGCATCCAGGCTTCAAATGCAGAGCTCCGTCAGAAGGATTCTGAGTGCCCCCCAAATCCTGCCTGGCTTCAGCGCCAACGACCTCTCCAGAAGGGGGGTGCACTGGGGTCGACCCCTCCAGAAAATTGCGTGCAGGGACTGAGCCCTCCAAGGAGGAGGGAGTGCTGCAAATAAATTTCTCTATTGGCGTCTTACTGAATGTTTGATTAGAGATTCTAGACCAGTTAAAAAACATTTTACCTGAGCTATTCATTAAAATCTCCTGAGGAAACTTTATAAATTTTGATGCTCAGAACCTCCTCTTACCCTCACAAAATTGTGTGGGCAATTGTGGTGCTGGGGTCCAGGCAACACTATATTTTAAAAGCTCCTCAGCTAATTCCAAGTTACAATAAAGGCTGAAAACAATTGTTCTAGCTTTTACCAATAATGTTTCACGTAAAAAGAGACTGACCCGAATCCTTTCTATATTAATGAGTTAAATGCTCCAAATTCAAGAGGGAAGATCTAGATGTCACTTTGTGAGCCTTAAGGTGAGTGCTGACTTTTAGGATGATTATTGAAAGAATTATTTAAAAGTTGGCAAGCAGCTGGGGGTGGGTAACTGTTTGTTCCAATTCCTGTGTCTTCATATGTTAAAAGGAATGAAACAGAATAGTTTCCTACTATACTTCAAGGGAAAAACCAGGTTTTGACTAGAATGGGATTACAAGACACATCATGCCACGAAAAGAAAAATTTGATTTCATCCCTAAAAATTTCCCTGAGCAGGGGAAATGGTGTAAACGAGCCATCTGTGTTGTGATGTGAAACACATTCCCTGGTGGTGGCCCTTGCAGGGTGCCTGTATTATCTTCAAAAAAAGGAGGGTAAGCTGTGACAAAGTGAGAGAGTGGCATGGACATATATACACTACCGAACGTAAAATAGATAGCTAGTGGGAAGCAGCCGCATAGCACAGGGAGATCAGCTAGGTGGTTTGTGACCAGCTAGAGGGGTGGGATAGGGAGGGTGGGAGGGAGGGAGACGCAAGAGGGAAGAGATATGAGAACATATGTATATGTATACCTGATTCACTTTGTTATAAAGCAGAAACTAGCACACCATTGTAAAGCAATTATACTCCAATAAAGATGCTAAAAAAAAAAAAAAAAAAGGAGGGGAACTTGCTGTGGGACCAAAGGCAGTGGGAATTCTGATCAGCTTGTTTTCTAAATGTGCACAAAATCATTCCTGCAAGGAGATGCGATTTGCAAAAGTCAGGCAATGGATGAATTAGTATAAATCTAAGAATTAAATAAAATCCAGTATTGGCAAAGCAGAGCTTTGATGCTGCTCTACATAAACACAAAAATGAACTGTTAAATTTAGAAATGAACAGACTCAAATGCAGTTTGTCCTTTTTCTATGTATAGTATGAGTCCTTCTGATCACGCACTGTACGTTTGATGGAAGCATGGGGCTGTAGCAAATGGCCCCCAGGAACGGATCCAAATCAGAAGTTCAATTTGCTTTAAGCTCTTTAAAGTGTTCCAGGGGTGCAAAGAGGACTGAATTCCCCCAAATTCTTACATTATCTTTGAAAATATTGAAATATACAAAACGGGGTAGGGGAGGTGTGAAACTTGAGCAAGCACAAGTTTGTCTTATCAAAAACATTTTATTTTGTTTTTAATGAAAAACAAATTATTAATAAAATTTTTAAAAATCATCATTTGTTCCATCTTCTGGACCTGCCATCATTCCTTGCTTTTTTTCTTTTTTCAGTCTCTAAGGTGTGGGCTGTCCCTGTGTCTTGGAGTTAGACAGGCCTGGGTATGAATCCCAGGTCCAGCTCCTATTAGCCCTGGATTTCAGGAGGCTGATTGACCTCATGGATCCACAGTTTTATCTTCAGTAAAATGGAAATAATGGCATTTCCTTCAGTAGTTAGTTGTAAGGATTACTTTGGTGGCAATGAAATCATGTCATACTTGTAAAATAGAATACTACTTAGTAATAAAAAGGGTACATGCAAAGCATGGATGAATGTCAAAAGTATTATGCTACGTGAAAGAAGTCAGACTCAAGAAGCTGTATACTATATGTGTTTGTTTATATTGCATTCTGGAAAAGGCAAGGCTGTAGGGACTGAAAAGAGTTCAGTGGGTGCCATGGGTTCAGGGTGGGGATGAGGGCTCACTGCAAAGAGACGGAGCTTTTGCGGGTGATGAAAATATCCTATGGTCGTGATGGTGGTGGTGGTTACATGACAGTTCATGGAACAGTATAACCAAAATGGGTGAATGGTACCATATAAATCATGTCAGTAAACTTAACTACTACCCCCACCAAAGGTAGTGTGCTAAAAAAGTTAAAAGCAAAAGTAAAGGTTAAGAAACTTGTAAGGGCCTAGCATGATAGTCTATAAACATACTTTTGTCACCTCTTCTCTGTTTCACAGCCAAATAATTTAAATACAGAGTCTACCTTTTTTGTGTGTGTGTGGTACGCGGGCCTCTCACTGTTGTGGCCTCTCTCGTTGCGGAGCACAGGCTCCGGACGCGCAGGCTCAGTGGCCATGGCTCACGGGCCCAGCCGCTCCGCAGCATGTGGGATCTTCCCGGACTGGGGCACGAACCCATGTCCCCTGCATCGGCAGGCGGACTCTCAACGACTGCACCACCAGGGAAGCCCCAGAGTCTACCTTTGAATGCAGTTCTTTACTCTCTACTTTATCCTTTACTTTAAAATTTTTACTCTCACAAAACACCAATGACTATTGTCAAATCCAGCGTTTTCTTAAGTCTCTCTAATGTTTTTAAAGTTTCTTACAGCTTTGTGCAGTGGCAGTATCGTAGCCAATGAGGTTTATCTGAGGCACAATTATTCCCAATTAAAGTTTCTTACAGTGCCTCCTTCTTGCTACTGTTTGCTTTCTAGACTTTGAGGACCCAGGGTCTCTTCACAGGCTCTTTCCTTTTCTGCCCATAAATATATTAATTCCTCAAAGTTTTTATCCAGTCCATTTCTTTATAGTTTTTTGCATTCATACCTGCTTTTGTACTATTTCAACCATGAATGACTTCCAAAAAATGTCCAAGTACCTATTGTCCCAGAGTCCAAAATCAGATCCAAATTTTATTTATTGTTGAGTAGCTCTGATTCTAAAACCAATAAATTGTTTTCCAACTAAAAATGTCCCAGGATTATTTGTTAATTCAGTACTTCCTTAATGATTTTATGTGTCAACATTATAATTTACATGGTATCTTGTTATACTGTGTGTGTAAACATCTTGTTTCTAGAGTTTCCATTATGTTCCAATGATTTGTCGTTTCCTGAGCATGTACCTCTGTGTTTCTCACTATGGTAATGTTATATTTTTATTTCTGACAATGCAAGTTTCCTTCATTACTTGTCTTTTTCCTTTCTTCTTCTTGGCTAATATTGTCAGTGTATTCTTCCAGGTGAAAATTAGAATTATTTTATGATGTTTCCCATGAAGGGATTATGATTGCATTACTTATATAAATTATATGAGGGCAAATGACATCTTGACAATATCAAGTCTTTCCTTCCAGTAACATATTTATTTCTACATTTATTTGTCTTCTTCATGTCCTTCAGTAAAGTTGTGTACTTTTCTTCATGTAGGTTCTGTTCATTATTTGGCTAAATATTCTAATATTTTATGTGTTTTTCTGCTAGTATGACTAAAGTAACTCCTTGATACTTTTTGCCCTGATTTTTGCTGCTAAATAGAAGAGGAATTTCCCTTGTTGTTTCAGCAATATTTTAGTTTATTCTCTTAGCTTTTCTAATTATTCAATCATTTCATTTTAAATATTAATAATTTTATCCATTTCCAAGAAATTTGTCTCATTCATTTTTCTAGTCTTATTGATTTGATCAAAACTTCCAAAACTACGTTAAATTGTAGTGGTGCTAGAAATTGACTTTGTCTTAGACCGATTTTTAATGATAATGCTTCTAGTATTACCCCATTGACCAAACAACTGTAAGTTTGAGATTTTAAAAAATCTTGTTAAACAATTATTTATCTATCAGGTGTATATGATTTTTTTTCCTAATGAGGTATGATTTTTTTCCTGAATACGTGTATTTGAAATTTTTGAGATACATATCCTCGTTTCCCCCCCTTTCATATGGTAAAATAAAGATTTATGAAGTGTATGAGGTAGGAGCGAGGGGGAATATGTGGTCTCACTGATACATTATTTATTATTTAAGTCCCCTGAGCTCCTAATATTATGTAAGGGTATAAATGTCACCAGAATGCAAAGATATTCACTAATAATTGAACACTTTTAGATTTAGTCCCTTTCTCATGAGCTTATCTCATTGTAATATTAATTTTATATGTTATATTGACTTTAGACACTAAATATTAAACAATCCAAATCAATTGTAAAGCAAAATAGCAAATGTTATAAAAATACATATGATTTCATGAAATTGAAAAAAAAATGTTGAACAACTGCTAGGATCATGCTCAAATCCACTGAAACAAAAGGTTCTGAGAGATTTAAACCAGTACAGTGTGTAAAGAAGGAAACATCAAAAAGGTTGACAACATTAAATGCATTTGAGAGAGAATGCTTTGACTCTCAGTGGATCAAAAGTTCCTTGGAAAATGAGTGGAGTCCTCTAGAAATTTTGCCAGAAGGACTTTTCTATGATAATTATGAAAATGTGGTCATATAATTTTATTTGAGAAATACTTTAAAAAATTCTTAACATTTAATTTATTTTTATTTTAGTATGAAATTAGCTCATAACTTCAATTCCAAGCTGTATTTTGTTAGATATAAGCAAATACATTTCAAAAATTTATTTGTTTTAGATAAAATCCCAATAAAAGTTTTTATCTTTTGAAACTACCTACTATGTATGTATGCTTTCTATTTTAACTGAAGTAACTTCTAAAGATCATCTCCTATTATCCTGAGATAATGAAGACCCCCCCCCCCAGACACTAATTTATTTCTAATACTGAAGCATTTTTATGCTACTGGAATGAAACTTACTTGTCCTTGGAATATTATTCTCTTAACAGTCCTTAGGATACTCGTTGCTAGAATTTTATTTTTAAATTATTTTAGTTGCTATGACATGTATTACTTTTAGAATTGGAAAAAAATTAAGAAGGCATTTTAAAAGATTTGCTAGTATAGAATAATTAGTATAGAATATACTAGAATAATATTATATGTTCTAGTATATATTATATATTCTAGTATAGAATGTATAGAACAGGTTTCTTTACTTACAAATGAAACTGGTCTGTAGTTTTTTTTTATATGGTATTCTTGTCAGGTTTTGATACACGATTGTACTGACTGTCAAGAGGCTTGCAACTTTTGCAATAATTAAACAGTACAGAAATTTTTTGTATAAAAATAACTAGAATTGTTACATTGTATTTAGTAGTAATTTTTTGATAATTGTACATTTTTCTACAATTATTAGATTATTTCAAAATCTGCTTTCTTTAAGTATTAGAAATTCCTATTATTAAAATATTAAGCTTTATGGTTATATAGCCATAATAGATTTACAAAAATACCTGTCAATAGTAAACTCTCTTGTGGCAAATTTTGCGTAATTGTGCTTTCTCTAATTTTTTAATGGCTAAACATAATAACATTTTGTTTCTTTTTGCTCATATAAACCCTGAATGCATTAAGTGTACGATTTATATATTTTCTATTTTATTCAAAAATATTACATAGCTTTTTAAAAAAATACCTTTTAGCATTTGCATTTAGAATTCTGTTAGATTTACAATTATTCTAATTTATTTCTCTGTTTAATTGGCTTCAGAGTCTATGGAATCTTTCAAGAATACTATGTTATCGAACTTTTGATTTTCATTACCTCTAAGTCTGTTGAATAGATCTTCAATTTTTTTTTCAAAAAGAGGATATGAGTATTAAATTTCTCAAGCCTTTATATTATCTAAGATTGCCTTTATTTTGCCTTCACAGATTAAATACTGACTTTTAATTCAGAATAAGTACAAATGCAAAGATAGCTGACAGTATTGGAGAGAATTTTTTAAGTAAACATTTCAGAAATACTTCACTATCAAGTACAAATAGACAACACAGAAAGTACAGGGGAAATGGAGATTGGCAAGGAGAAAAACAGAAAACCATCAAACAAAAAAGAAGACAAGTATTCAAGAGGGAAAATAAGAGAGAGGCAAAGTAAGGACAATCCAACACATCTATGAAAATAGCCCACAAAGAAAAAAAGAAAAGCTACAGAAAAGAACAAATACTAAAGACTATCATTCAAGAAAATTTCCTGAGAGAAGACAAACCTACTTACTGAAAGGACAGCCTGAAAAATTGACCCAATATTGTCAACACCAAGGAATATTCCAATATAACTATTGTATTTTAATAACAAAGGGTGACAGAGCTTTGGCTATCAAGTTAAAAAGACAAAGGAAAGAAAGATTGATCTCAGATTTTGTGACAAAACATTTTATGCTAAGAAAAATGCAAGCCAAAGATTTTATACACAGCCAAAATGACCTTCAAGAATAAAATTCACAGTTATGAACACATAAGAATTTAGAGGAGATTGTTCCCAACGGCTCTGCCTGAAAACTATACAAACAAAAATTTCACATACACTAAGAAACTATTGGAGAAGCTTCTGCATAAGAGTTATTGGTAAGGTATTAAAGCAGAGAATCAAGGGGTCCTTAATTACAACATTCTCAACATGAACCTTAACTGGGAAAAGGTGTTTGGTATTTTGGAGGAAGCTAAAGAGCAATTCAATTTAGAAGATTATTTCCATAGATAACGCTGGAGCAAGTCTTCCTGACCATTGCTAAACTACAGAACCCTGAAGATAATGATTAAGAAAAGATGGACCCCTCCCCCGAACCATAAAGCAACATGAGATATTGAATCACCTTTCCAGATTCATAGGCAGATGAGCAGACAAGTAGGATGATCCTTGTTGAACTGCAAGATGGAAAGAGTCCCTTAAGGCGCTCTATTTGGGGACGCTCAAGGTTTTTTATCCTCAATTGGATATTGTGAGTAACAAAGTATTTTCTTTTAAATAATGAATACAAACGTATAACATAGTTCCTTTAGGTCACTTTTTCCCTCTCAAAACTCTGTTTTCTTCCATTTAGTGTTACAGAAGTCCAAAAATAGCCTGATTTTTATTTACGTTGTAGAGAAACATTTTTTGTTTTGTTTTGCTTTGCTTTGCTCTTGTCTTCTTCCTGGATGCTTGTATCTTAAACTTCATTCTTTAAAAAACAACAACAATAGCAACAACACAATACTAATTTGATCTATCTTGCAGTGTAGTTATCTGTCTTTTGAGGAAATATTTCAAAAAGAATGGAGAGGGCAGGACACTCTTTGTCTATTAAAACACATATTCTTGTTTCCATTTGTTCTTTGCTCTGTAAATTGGCTTGTGTGAGTCAAGATTTCTGTCATCCCTTTTCATCATTCAGTCCTTTCCTTTGTGTTCTCTCTGAGTCTACACCAGCCTTTCCTTTGTGTCCTCTCTGAGTCTACACCAGGGCCACTGAGAGTTCTGACTGGAAGAGAGAGAAAGCTTCCTCTGCCCTATAGTCTGAAATGGCTATAAATTCCTGGACTCCAGACCCAACTAACTGTCTAACAATTCTTCTGTTTTCTGGTCATTTCTCTCTTTCATGTTTCCCTTGATGTACTTTCCCAGTGATGACCTGGCCTCCCAGTTCCCACAAAATTCAATCAAATTTCTGACTTACATACCACACCGTGACTTACATCTGCCCTCAACTCTGCTTCTTCCCATCTTTACAACCGAGGAGTTCTCCATCTTCCCAGATGAAGATGCTCCTTCATCCCCTCTCACTCTATATAGTCTTCCTGTCTGATCTCAGACAGCACATTACCCTTATTTACAGCCCATGTGTTGGCGACTATGGAATTTAGAGCCCCTGCCTGGCCATCTCTCCAGACTTCAGATTCTTATCTCCAAATACCTTTTAGACATTTCCACTGAAACATGTCACAGAAAATTCCAATTCAGTATGTCATGAATTTAACTCAGCATCCCCTCACCACTCATCTGATCTATATTTGTTCTCTCTCAGAGTAGATGGCATCTTCATCACTAAGTAACCCAAGCCAGACAAGCCTAGGTTGTCCTTGACTCATTTGTCTTCCTCATCATGCATATCAGATAATTGCCAAATATTTTTGTTTTCACTTCCTAATTTTAAATAAATTCCATCTACTTCTCTCCATGTTGGTATTCTTTAGACATAATTTCAGGCCATTATCATTCCTGATGATGACAGTTTCCTCTTATTTGGTCTCTTTGTTTCCATCTTACCTGCCTCTAGATAATTCTCCATACTGCCACAGAACAATGGTTTCAAGCCCCAAAATGATCATGCTACTTTCCTAAACAAGTATTTATGGCTTTATAGTGAGCTCAAGATAAAGTTTTTCCTCCTTAATGTGTCTCACAAGACTTCTCAACCCGACATGCCCAGTCACCTCACCAGCTCCATCACTATTTACTCACACTCTACTCTGTGTAGCCTGTGCTCCAGCCAGACCCCTTGTTTTCCTCCACCCAATCATTATCTTCTTATGCATCTATTCCTCTTTTGCCGTTTACCAAGTTAACCCCTACTTATTCATTAGGTTTCAGTTTAGATGTTACTTTACCTAAAACCTCATTTCTGACCAAGTCTTCAAACCTACCCAATTTGGATTAAGTGTTCTTTCTGTGTGTCTCTGTAGCAGTCTATAAAATTTTATAAAATTTATTACATGATATTATAAATGTCTGCTTATTTGGCCATATCTCCACCTAGACTGAACCTTCATGGGGGCAGGAATTATGTATGTAATTTTTGATTGAATCTTCCTGAGACTAACAATGCCTGGATACACTAGGCATGTAATAAATATTTATTGAATGAATTAACCTAACTATAAACTATTTTCCTATTTTTCAAACAGTGTCAGGGAGAGGGTCACAGGGTGTGTGATCAGCTCATGCACAATTCTCTGCTTGGTTGATGGTGAGGTAACAGAGTGAGGTTTAGGGAATCTCAGTCATCAACCTTTTGGTTCCAACTGGTCTGGGGTCTACTTGCTGGTGGTCGGCATGCAGTTAACTTCTTCCACCTGGTGGAGGTTTTAATATTTGCAAAACAACTTAAGGATATGGTTCAGGATATTATCTATAGCCCTTGAGGAGGAACCAAAGGTCCTTGATGTTGTTTTATGGCTAAACAGTTATTGTTTTGTCTTGCTTGACTGTTCTCCTTTGTTTCTTCATTTCCTCACATCTCTGATTAAATTTGCTCTTTGGAACTTGGGGAAGGCCTAGGAGGCTAAAGCTTTTCTACAAACAAGAGGTGAGGGACACAGCAGGGAGGGTAGGGAGGGTGTCTGTCCCTGGGAAGCTCCCCACAGGATCCTGCTCGGTTTTACTTATAGAATACTAAAAAGGCCAATTAAGACTATGGTAAATTGCAACAGAAAGAATAAAATACCTAGGAATGAACCTACCAAAGGGGACAAAAGACCTGTATGCAGAAAACTATAAGACACTAATGAAAGAAATTAAAGACCATACAAACAGATGGAGAGATATACCATGTTCTTGGATAGGAAGAATCAACATTGTGAAAATGACTATACTACCCAAAGCAATCTACAGATTCAAGGCAATCCCTATCAAACTACCAATGGCATTTTTCACAGAACTAGAACAACAAATTTCACAATTTGTATGGAAACACAAAAGAGCCCGAATAGCAAAAGCAATCTTGAGAAAGAAAAACGGAGCTGGAGGAATCAGGCTCCTGGACTTCAGGCTATACTACAATGCTACAGTAATCAAGACAGTATGGTACTGTCACAAAAATAGAAATACAGATCAATGGAACGAGATAGAAAGCCCAGAGATGAACCCATGCACATATGGTCACCTTATCTTTGATAAAGGAGGCAAGAATATAAAATAGAGAAAAGACAGTCTCTTCAATGAGTGGTGCTGGGAAAACTGGACAGCTATGTGTAAAAGAAGGAAATTAGAACACTTCCTAACACCATAGACAAAAATAAACTCAAAATGGATTAAAGACCTAAATGTAAGGCCAGACATTATAAAACTCTTAAGAGGAAAGCATAGGCAGAACACTCTATGACATAAATCACAGTAAGATCCTTTTTGACCCACCTCCTAGAGAAATGGAAATAAAAACAAAAATAAACAAATGTGACAAAATGAAACTTAAAGCAAAGGAAGCCATAAACAGTGTGAAAAGACAACCCTCAAAATGGGAGAAAATATTTGAAAATGAAGCAACTGACAAAGGATTAATCTCCAAAATATACAAGCAGCTCATGCAGCTCAATATCAAAAAAAAAAAAAAAAAAAAAAACCAATCCAATCCAAAAATGGTCAGAGGACCTAAATAGACATTTCTCCAAAGAAGATATATGGATTACCAGCAAACACATGAAAGGATGCTCAACATCACTAATCATTAGAGCAATGAAAATCAAAACTACAATGAGGTATCACCTCACACTGGTCAGAATGGCCATCATCAAAAAATCTACAAACAATAAATGCTGGAGAGGGTGAGGAGTAAAGGGAACCCTCTTGCACTGTTGGTGGGAATGTAAATTGATACAGCCACTATGGAGAACAGTATGGAGCTTCCTTCAAAAACTAAAAATAGAATTACCATATGATCCAGCAATCCCACTACTGGGCATATACTCTGAGAAAACTGTAATTCAAAAAAAGTCATGTACCACAATGTTCATTGCAGCTCTATTTACAATAGCCAGGACATGGAAGCAACCTAAGTATCCATTGACAGATGAATGGATAAAGAAGATGTGGCACATGTATACAATGGAATATTACTCAGCCATAAAAAGAGCTGAAATTGAGTTATTTGCAGTGAAGTGGATGGATCTAGAGACTGTCATACAGAGTGAAGCAAGTCAGAAAGAGAAAAACAAAAACCGTATGCTAACACATATATATGGAATCTAAAAAAAAAAAAAAAAGTGGTTCTGAAGAACCTAGGGACAGGACAGGAATAAAGATGCAGCTATAGAGAATGGGCTTGAGGACACGGGAGGGGGAAGGGTAAGCTAGGACAAACTGAGAGAGTGGCATGGACATATATACATTACTGAATGTAAAATAGATAGCTAGTGGGAAGCAGCCACATAGCACAGGGAGATCAGCTTGGTGCTTTGTGTCCACCTAGAGGGGTGGGATAGGGAGGGTGGGAGGGAGACGCAAGAGGGAAGAGAAATGGGAATATATGTATATGTATAGCTGATTCACTTTGTTATACAGCAGAAACTAACACACCATTGTAAAGCAATTATACTCCAATAAAGATGTTAAAAATAAAAATAGACTCTGGTAAGTTGTCAGATGAACAATCACTCTGCCAAGTTGGAATGCTGTCTTATAAGGTTCTATGTACCCTCTGAACTAATGTATATTCTGAACCAATATATGTTGCTGTTTCTTTCCAATCTCCAAAGGAATGGCAGTGGTGTGGCACCTTTGGTAATTAAAACTATTTATCCATTGGCAAAATGTTGTGTCTCTGCTTTATAATTCTGGACTCTGCTTTTTTAGAGGTTTTATCATCTGAAGGAGAAATGTTTTCATCAAGAGATATATAAGAATGGTTTTGTTGAATTAGAAGTGAATACTTCTACTTAGTCTTTTTGACATCTTCATGTCAGGAGAAATAGGAAGGAGAGAGATTCTAAAAACAGGCAAACAAACAAAACCAACTATCACAAAACAGGTTATCTCATACAATACTTCTTTGTACAACTAGATCCAGTTGTTACATTCAGTGGAACCCCATGTGAATAGAAACATCAAGGTACAGATTCCTGAAAAGTAAACATTTAGGTTATGTCACTGACTAAAGAACCCCAACTGGCTGAGGCATAGGTTGAGATAAGTTGGAAAGGAGGAAAGTCATATACTGTAGATATTGTCATGACCAGCTAGTAAAACAAGTACTATAACTTTTTCCTGCTTTTCCATTCATGCTGTGTTATGTATATAGTTTAACTATTTTTCCGTTTCATTCTTCCTATCTCCCACTATTGAATTTCAAGGGTGTGGTGATAGATAACTCTAAAATGTAATGCATAGGTACCAGAATATCCATTCAGGACTGTGACAAAACTAGAGGAAGAATGGACGTCATTCCAAAGTCCCATGCTTGAGCCAGAGGCATTATATGATGAAATTTTGGGTTGTCCTCCCTTGAAGAGGAGGTGTGTGTGTGTATTGATTCTATGAAAGATCAATTGCATTGTAATTTTTTGAACTATAAGTTTAAAAAAGGTATAGATGAATACTGGAGACTTAATGGGGTGGAGCTTAGTGGCGTTTGTTCAGCTTTGGCAACCCAAAAACTAAGTACATTTCCCTTTTGAGGAAATTTCAGAATCAGTGGGAGGGAAAGCTCCACATTCCTTTTTGGAAAGCGAAGTAAGACAGTTGTTTTTGTTTTTTTCGAGCAAAGGCATGGATTTGACCTAAACGTATCCAATCCAGGGGCCATAGTGACAGAGAAGTTAAGGGACCTGTAGCATGGCAGGGGGGTCTACCTGTAGTGCCAGTGATGTCACTAGTGAGTGGTTCAGTGGTTGCAATTCCAGTTGTATCATCCCAACTAGACAGTGTCTGTGGTTGGGTTGACTGGATTCTTGCTGCCTGGTCTCCCTGATTCTCCAGTTTTCTTAGCCTAGTTCTCCAATCTTCTTATTGACTCAGGAAACTCCCTGACATCTTTCCAATGAATTATTTTTTTCTGCATAAGTAAGCCAGAGTTAATATCTACTGTTTGCAACTGAGAATCCAGATTGGTACTGGTACTAAACCTAGGGCCTAAAGAGCAGTACAAAAGGGTTCAAGCTTGAGCAAGTTGGCCCACAGGAGCAAACGACTATGAACATAGGTTCCGTGTTTGTAGCCCGAGTGCCTGACGTGGCAATGCCTGTTACCTCGGGGCTTCCCCATTCGGTTACATTATTGATAAAGGAATGTTTTAGTTCTCTTATCATGAGTTCTTTCCAAAGCCTTGCTTTCCTTAACTCTTCTTTGCAAAAATGAACATGAGTTTTACCTTTGTGAAGAAGCTGTGCTTATAAACCTGAATTGCATAAGAAGGCCCACTCGATGAAAGAACTTATGAGGTGGTTATAACAATGACTTTCCCAAAGAGCAGGCTTGATTTATTGATTCTGTAAAAGCAAAATCTGGTAAATAACTACACAATCAAGCAATTCATCTCCCATAACTATGAGACCCTAAACAAAGCAGGGGGGTAGTGTTTTGTAGATAATTTGAATTTTCATCTAGAGCAAAGCATAACCTGTCTGTTGTGAAAATATGCAGCAAACTTCCAGAAGAGAGGAAGTGAGGGGCAATTTCCTATTCATAGTTTTATTCGCTCTAGAGATAGACATGTGAAAGTCTGCAAGCTGAGTTTTTATAGATAATACAAAAAATCCTCATGCAATTTTAATAGCTGTAATTAGCCACTTTGAAAACTTTCTTTCATGTTTCAATTCGTTAAAGGGACAGATTTTCAAAGTAGTAAAATATTTTTTAATCTCTTACCCTAAAATGTTCAGTTTAACGTTTTTTCTAATTTCTAGTGAAATTTCATCTTGTTCCGTTTTTTAAAATGCACACCACATCATCATATTTTTATATTCAGTGGAAGGTTAAAAAATTGATAATTTGTAAACAAAAATCATCCTGAATATTTTACAATTTTATCTTCATCTTAATTATTTATAATGCAATATGCAGAATAAGATGTATATGAATGAAGTTTGACTAAATATTCACAGTTTGGGAATATCTGGGTCCATTCGCTAATGCTTTTCAAAAAATTTCACACACAAAAAGCTCTTCATTACAATTAAGTGACTTCAGAGCCCCCCACAAAAGCCCGCACTGTGGTGAATAACCTTGAGCGCTTTTCTGTACATAATAATACATTTTAAGTGTCAGGACAGACCAGGTTAGGAAATAGGCACAATAGGAGCTTGACAGCACATATTCATTTTTACAAATGATGTTATCTATCATTTATAAAAGTGACTAATCCTGAAGGTGGTCAAAGAAGTGGCTTAACCTTCAGGAATGCACTGCACACCACCTAAGAGCAGAAGCAGCTGAGATCTCAGGGCTAAAGACTGAACCAGAGTTACAAACTTGTGACCCACGGACTAGGTGTGGCTTGTAAGCATGTTTTTACATGGACTGCCTGTGGATTAAAAATAAGTTAGTGAAAATACTCTGTATGATACCATAACGATGGACACATGTCATGACATATTTGGCCAAACTCATGGAATACAAAACACCAAGAGTAAACTGTAATGTAAACTATGGACTTTGGGTGATTATAATGTGTCAATGTGGGTTCGTCATCAGTCATAACAAATGTACTAGTCTGGCGAGGGACGTTAATAATGGGGGATCATCGGATGAATGGATAAAGAAGATGTGGCACATATATACAATGGAATATTACTCAGCCGTAAAAAGGAAGGAAATTGAGTTATTTGTAATGAGGTGGATGGACCTAGAGTCTGTCATACAGAGTGAAGTAAGTCAGAAAGAGAAAGACAAATACCGTATGCTAACACATATATATGGAATCTAAGAAAAAAAAATGTCATGAAGAACCTAGGGGTAAGACAGGAATAAAGACACAGACCTACTAGAGCATGGACTTGAGGATATGGGGAGGGGGAAGGGTAAGCTGTGACAAAGTGAGAGAGTGGCATGGACATATATACACTACCAAACGTAAGGTAGATAGCTAGTGGGAAGCAGCCACATAGCACAGGGAGATCAGCTCGGTGGTTTGTGACCAGCTAGAGGGGTAGGATAGGGAGGAGGGTGGGAGGGAGGGAGACGCAAGAGGGAAGAGATATGGGAACATATGTATATGTATAACTGATTCACTTTGTTATAAAGCAGAAACTAACACACCATTGTAAAGCAATTATACTCCAATAAAGATGTAAAAAAAAAATGGGGGAGGCTATGCATGTGTGGGGGCAGAGGGTATGTGGAAAATCTCTGTTCCTTCTTCTTAACTTTACAGTGAACCTAAAACTGCCTTTAAAAAGTCTTTAAAAATTAAAAAAAAAAATATTGGAGAGGATTGCTAACATTTTAAAATCAGTAACTTGTGTTAGGAGCTGAGTTGTCTCCCAAAATGCATATGTTGAAGGCTTAACCTCTAGTACCTTAGATGTGATCTTATTTGGAAATAGATGTCATTGTAAATGTAAGTAGTTAAGATGATGTCATACTGGAGTGGAGTGGGCCCCCAATCCAGTATGACTGGTGCCATTATAAAAAGGGGAAATTTGGACACAGACATGCACACAGGGAGATCACCATGTGAAGATGAAGGCAGACTGGGCGATGCTTTCGACAAAACAGGGAATGATGTTTGCCAGGAAAGCACCAAAAGCTAGGGGAGAGGCATGGAACAGATTCTTTCCCACAGTCCTTAGAAGAAACCATCCCTGTTGACACCTTGGTCTCAGACTTGCAGCCCCCAGAACTGGGAGACAATGTGTACCTGTTGTTTACACTGCTCAGTCACTCAGCCATGCAGCCTTAGGAACCAAATGCAACTTGCATGCAGAATTTCTGGTTTTCACCTTCTCTGAAAAGTAGCCTGGTTTGACAACACTCAGTTGATCAGCTAGAACAGAGTAGTAGCTGCCGCCTTTCCATGGGAAGTTCTGTAGTTCATCAAAGGCCCAGCCAGTCCATTTTAATAACTTAAGTTACCTTCTTGATGCCCAATACCACCTCAAAGGAAAATGGGTCAGGGAGTTTTGGAAGAACCTAAATAAACATAATGTGACAAACAATCTCTTGTGATCTTTGCAGCAAACAAAGTTGAAGGTCTCTGAGCATAAAGAAAAGAAAAAAAAAAAAAAAGAAAATTAAAAGCCTACCCAGGGAGTCTCCGATAACCTCAAATTTTAAAGAATTCTTACAAAGATAAAAGGAAAAACATAAAATTAGCAACAATATGGAAAAGTTAACTAACTGCAACTGTGATAATGATGCCAGGAGGATCCTCAGATCCCCTAAATTGAGATTTTTCTGAACAAGAGGAAGACAGAAAGGGTATCCTAACTGCTTGAGGGAGCTGTTGATGCTGAGAGAAAGCTCTGGAAAAGGCACTACAGACACAGTCTAAAGAGAAGACCCAAGGAGACATGCATCTTGTTAGTGGGGATGCTTCTCCACTTAAGCTCCACTTTGAACAAGATCAAGCCATAAAATTGAGGCAAATTACATCCCCAGATTCTCAGGAATGTTGATCACAGACTCACTGCTGATAACCCTTGAGGAATAGTAGGGGATAAGAGAGGATCCTGAAGACTGGAAATGGACAATAATATTACAGTTTTCAAAGAAAGAACTGTGGAAAATCTTTGGAAAATGCAGACGATATGTCTGATGGCATTCCCTAGGAAGTAAAAATAAAATAATTATGATTCAAATGTACTTTGGAAATTAAGAGAAAAAAGTGATTAGGATCTGGAATTGGTTTAAAACTAAGAAGTCAGGTAGTAATAGAGGCACCAAGGAGGTGACCCACCTCTTGCTACTCTGTGCTTCTCTCACTTTTCCAACCCACCCTGGGCTCCCACCATGGCTGAGCACATCTACACACTCCTGCTTCTCAGCCTTTGCACCACCTGCTCCTTTTCTGGAACTCTCCCCCTGAAGGGATCTGCAAGCCTTGTGCCCTGATTCTTTTAAGGTTCTATTCCAGGGTCACCTTCTCTACGAGCCCATGGTGACCCTGCATAGAGTTCCAGCCTCCCCGCCCCCCATCCACATCCTAGCCTGGCTTCACTTTTCTTCATAGCATGTATCTTTTTTCCTTAATTTTTTTATTTTTTTCTTTCTTTAATAAATACTACATGCACTTCATCGCACCAGGCACTGTTCCAGAGGCTTTTAAAATATTAATTCATTTAATCCTTTGATAACACTAAGAAGAAAATACTAGGATCCTCCCCATTTTGCAACTGGGGGAACCGAGGCATAGAGAAGCTGTAACAGTGGTAAGCAGCAGAGTTGTGTTTGAACACAGAAGTCCGGCTTCAGAGTCTGTTCTTTACTGCTCTGCTATTCTGCCACTGTCTGATACATCCTGTATTTAACTTATCTGTTTAGTGTATCATCTTTCTCCATACCCTTCCCCACAAAAATGTAAGCTGCATGAGGGCAGGATTTTGCGTTTTTTCTATTTTACTTTTGCTCTTAGAGTAAGGTGTGGCACGTGGGGGATGCTCAATAAATATCTTGTTAAGTGAGTACGATGCAAATATAAGAGGTCAGAAAGGTAAGAGTCTTCCTTTGTAGAGTAAGACTCTCCTCTTATTGAGAATAGGGTTTAAAGGCTATTAATCTTTGAATCCTAGGCTCCTGGCAGAGTTCCTGGGTTGTGTAGTGAGAGTTGAGAGGAAGCGAAGAGCTGGAGAGGAAGCTGGAAATATGAAGTACTTGGCTGAACGTGAACTAGGATAGCTCAACATCCTGAAAGCCCAGAAAAAAGAGATTTGTCAGGAATGAGAGAGTGATTCTTTATTAAAGGAAGAGAGGGACAATGTCTTTGCATTTTGCATTAAAACACTCTGCTTCTGAGCCACTAATAAAATAGTCTGTCATTAAAATAGAAAACATTTTAATGCAAAATATCTATTAAGCATTGCCCGTACTTGAGCCACTTCGGTAAGCGCCCTGAAAAGGCTTGCAAGGGAGAATCTGATAATCAAAATGGTATCAGGTAGAAACACCAAAAGCAACAATAAAGTACAGTAGAAGTACTGAAGGGCATCAAGGTCCCCATGATTAGTGCCAAAAGGTGAATGCTTTCAGAAGAAGGTGGGATCACAGTAGGCCAGCAAAATACATTTCTGGGGATCTGTCTCTCATTAGCATAAATGTGTGTCTTCATGAGTACAATCAACTTCAATCAATCAACAAAAAACAGGTACTAAAATAAATGAGTGTAAGAAAAATATTAATAACCAAATAGCATTAGATGCCAACATAACCCTACCTATGCCGTTAGTGTGTGAAGGAAAAACATTCAGATTCCTAATCTATTGGGGAATATTAACATAATGTGGCTTTGAAAATTTTAAAAAGATCTCATAATTAATTTAATCACCATTTTGCATAGCATTCCCACTTGTAATCTGCACTTTTGCTTTAAAACTTACTATATAGCTGTCATTCTGATCTAATGAAAAACCTCTTACTTAGGAAGACGAAATTTTCCAATGTTGAGGTTACACAGACATGAAGATTGAAACGTGTCTGTCACTGCAATTTCAATATGGTAGACTAATTGCAGAGGCCTGTGGGTATGGATTGATGTTGTTGAGTAGTCAGCCTTTACCGCCACTGCTTTCAGGGCAATTTGCATAGCATGGCTCATAGTGTTTTATGATTTTTCTTTTAAAAATAATTCTACTTGTTAGTCACTAAACTATTTAACTCTTCCATTGCTGACTAGCATCTGGGGCCCGTCTGCAGAGCAAGTGCACGTATCTCTCACTCTGCAAGGGCCAAGGGAGTTTGGAAAGGGTATCCCAGCTGGTGCAGTTCCGTCTTTCCATCCTCTAGGAAGATTATTATTGTAGGCTGGTCTCCCTAGGAAGTTGGCCCTGAGGCAGAGAAGAGTGTTTGGGAGGTTTATTGTGGGAGTGCTCATGGGATCAACACCTGTGGAAGGGAAGGAAGCAGGATTAGGCAGAGGGAGAAATTGGACTATGATGCAGTCTCCATGGTAACGTATACCAACTCTCAGGGGAATTCTGAAGAGGCGATGGTGCCTCAGAATTGACCCAAGTTATGGCAAGAGGGCTAGGCTTTATACCCTCCCTCCCCAACACTGATTAGTCACTGAGTATGGGATGCCCCATGAAGGGACATGCCCTGGAGAGATGCAGTCAGCTGAAGCAATCCCCAAAGATGGCTGATGGCTGAGAATTGTCTACCAAGGCCCCTCCCAGCTGCTGGGACAATAAGTCCTTTATTCCTGAAGGGGGGCAAACCTGGGTGGGACCACGCAGTGTCCGCCATAATCATCACATATCTACTACTAACAAAGGCTCAATCAGATACCACCTAAGCAACCGAGTATAACCTGATGACTTTTGTGAGAAGGTCTTTCTGTGGAATATTCTAGAATCTGTTCCCCACTGCCTAGTAATTTAATGTGTTGTTAGTCATCAAAATTAATTCCATAATTATAAGCAATTTAAAGAGGTCTTTGGAAATTTCAGTCATTTGTCTCACACCTGAGAGAAATCAGATAATTAATTATACATCAGCAAGTTTATATAGAACTATAATGATTTTTCTGTTTCAACCAACGTAGGCCCTGAAGCTTAGTATTTGCATGATCTTTTTGGATTGAAGATGAGGTTTCTCAAGGGACTTACTAATGGTCAGGTTTTTCTGGTTATAATGCTTTTTTTTGGACTTCACTAAAAGGAAGTTTGTATACGGTGAGTTGTGTTTCCCTCTATAATTTTAGAGTTCTTACTTTGTAAATCAATACAATTACTCTTTTTGGAAATTTTTGAACAAAACAATGGAAAAACAGTTTCAAAATGACACACCAATCATAGAGGCACTGGCTCTATACTTGCTGTGATGCACAAAGGAAATTTATTCACCTCATGGAATCTTTGCATTTGAGTCAAGGGGAAACATCTGAAGCTAGCACAGGCGAAGGCTCAGACAGAACATGGTTCAGATTTAAACACAAACAAAGGGTAATCTGGCCTGGCACAGTCTGGCCACTGCAGCAGACTATCTGAAGGTTATGTTTTATGTTTATTAGCTCCATCCAGATGGCATTTTATGTCCTTAATAACTTTGTCCCTGACTAAGCCATGAACCTACCATTTGACAAACACCGTAGGAAATGTCTATCAGCAGAAAAGTCATTTTATAATCAGAAACATCACTTGAACTATTCAGAATACATTTTGAAAGAGTTTCATCCCTTTTACAGGTCAATTCCTACAGTTATTTGTTGACAAACACACAGCTTTTCCAAACTTAACCTAAATTCAGTAAGAACCTGGAATTCCTTTAAAAGGGCCACATATTTATGCTAATATTTTATATGAGTAGTAACTTTCATGGTAAAGATCAAAGATGTACATTTATTCAGCTTTGTAAGTCCATAAAATTAGTGTATAGTATGTATTAATGATCCAGTGTTACAAAGAGACTGAAGAGCAGCAGGTCTGAGGTCATCCCGTGAATTTCTTGTAATCCTGGTTTCTCCCGGCTCTGTGCTCAAAACTCTGTCGAGAACAGTCTACACACTGTGTTTAAGTTGCTCTTTAGGGAAGTCGTAAGCAGGCTTTTTGTGATGGTCATTTATGTCACTGACTAAATTCTGCTTCTTGATTTCAACCTCCTTGAGGGTGGCTATTACGTTTTACTTACCTGTGTCTCAGAGAGCTTATTGTAGACTTTCAATATGTATGTGTGGATTTTATTGAAATAATTCACTTTTTCTCCTTAAACTCTGGTCTTTAACTCTCTTGTGAAGTGTCAAGGTATTATTTTTAATAGTAAAAACATTCTTCTGCATTACTGTTTTGCAGATTTTTCAGTGGGCACAAAAACTTTTATCTGGAAATAAATTTCGATCAGAAAAAATAGTGTTTTTAACGTGTATTTAGCTTTTAATTTAAAAACATTTAGTGTTATGAATGCCATTTAGTTTTTAATTTCGCATCCTATCCCTTTCTTTCTTTCTCCCTTCCTTTCTTCCCCTCTTCCTTTATTCCTTCCTTCATGTTTTGATTCAACAAATATTTACTGAAGTGTTTACTATGTATACCAAGAACCGTGCTAAGCACATAATCATTTAAGAAAATTGTCAGTGTTCAAATTTTTCTTAAAGCATTCATTTTTTTCAAAAAGCTTTGGTAAGCTTTTTTCCCCTGTATTCTCTTATTTCCTCAAAAAGAATCTAAGACCTAATTAAATACTATGATGACAATTTTTGGGAACTAAACTTCAATTTATATTAACACATTTTAAAAACACTATCTTAAAGACTACTCCAGATTTGTCTGTATATTAGAAAACTTTGCCTGGATCCTAAGGCACAAGATCTGAAATCATTTTAAGGGGCAACTCATCCTGCTTAGAACAGAGTAGAGAACTGTTCACACATTTAATTAGTCAACGCTAACCGGGATGCATTTGTAAAGGATTGAGGTTCAACTCTAAGGAATTTAACTTGATTACAAGATAGGTCAAAAACATGGCAATATAGTAGGAAATTAGCTTAAAATCTCCCTCATTAGAGATTGTCAGGGGAGAAATAGTAAAGTATTTTCCTTGCAATGTTTATGTAATCTTGACTGCAAAAGATTATTTCCTTTCCACCATTCTTCTCTGTAACCTCATCTATGACTTACAATTGAACGGTGTTTAAGAATGCATGGATAGCTGCCGTTTAACAGAATTTAGCAAACTAAGGAATTTGAAAATCTTTGTGAAGAATGATTAAGCTCTGCACCCTTTCCTGTGCATGGGTTTTTTTTCCCCACACCAAGCAAGTCTCCTCCAACATCTCCAAGTCAACTCAGTTCTGACACTGGAGATGGTGGCACATCCCCCAGGTTAAAGGCTCAGTCCCACAGCACTGCCTCCCCACCACCCCACTTCAGATGCCAATGGCAAGTCCAGGTTGTTACCTGTACTTCTGACCAAACTGCTACAGATCGGAAATTCCATCAACCCCCTCGTCGGGTTAGATTAATCTACCAGAGTGGCTCACAGAACTCAGAGAGACATTTCACTTACTAGATCACCAGTGTATTATCAAAGGATATAACTCAGCAACAGCCAGATGGAAGAGATACATGGGTCAGGGAATGGGGAAAGGACATGGAGATTCCATGCTCTCTCTCAGCCATTCTCTCTGAATCTCCACCTGTTCACCAACCCGGAAACTCTCTGAACACTGGTCCCTTGAGATGTTATGGAGGCTTCATTACACAGCCATGATTGATTAAATCGTTGGCCACTGGCAAATGATTCAACCTCCAGCCCCTCTCCCTTCTGGGCGGTCTTGGGGGTGAGACTGAAAGTTCCAACCCTCTAATCACTTGGTTGCTTCCCCCAACAACCAGCCCCCATCCTTAGATTCAGTCCAAAAATTACCTCATTAACATAACAAAATACACCACTGTAACTCTCTTTACTTAGGAAATTCCAAGGGTTTTAGGAGCTCTGTGCCAGAGATGGGGATGAAGACCAAATATATATTTCTTATTATAAATCACAATATTACAATGATATAAAATAAATATCAACTGTTGTTCTGTCTTTCAGTTAACAACATAGTTTTCTCACCAAGATGGTTGAATTGAAAGAACAGCTTGATCTGTTTATTGAAAACCAGGACGTGAGCAGGTAGAAGGCAAATGATTTCAGCTCTCTGCCCCTCAGTCTCCACATCCATGTCATGAGGATAATACTATCTATATGCCATAGATGTGGAGAATATGAAAGGGGATGACCTGTTAGTCACCTTCTCAATGTATAACAATGTCACTGGCCTTTCTTCACATGGTCAAACCTCTATTCAGACTGTGACAATGGCAAAGTTTGGATTTACCAGGTCAGACCAACTAAAAAATTACATTTAGGGAATAATGCATAGGAAACATCAAGGACCAGGAGAAGGGACCAACAAATGAATTACTGAGCCTCACTTGTGAAGAAACGAGATTATTAACAATAAGCAATGTCAAGAAAATTAATAGTCCCAAACTTACCACTGAGGGCACTTGGACCTGTTGAAAACAGTGCCTCTGTATCATGTGCCAATTTTAAATCAAACAATTTTGCAACTTTGCTTGTGTTTAGGTGGAACGTTGATAACAAACGCTGATGGAACATGGGCTGAGCCCCAGTGGGCTGTGGCAAATGCTTGTAAGCTTGGATGCTAGAAATCCCAAAAGGAGGAAAAGGATCAAAGGCAGAAAAGGTCCTCTGCCTGATCTGCCTTTTGCCGAGGAAACTGGAAATATTTGGAATCTCAAAGCCACCCACCCACCCGTGCCTCTAGTCTACACCATGAACAACCATGAAATAGTAGCTCATTTACTATTCGACTTCTTACACAGAAGGTGCTGAAACCATGAACTGCTTTGCGCTCAGTTTAGACTCTTGCTTCTTTGTTTTCTGAGTGACATTTGGGAGACAGCTGCAGTTCTTACAAAGAGGGCTGTCTTTATAAACAAAAACAAAAATAGAAGGATACGTTCTTCGGCCCCAAAAAACTGCTCTGAGTCCTAAGTTAGGAAAGGAGTAAATGGATGAAAGAATGTGTTAGCATCATAACAGATTTGAACTCTAAATAGCTAATTTGGGCCCATACACATCATCTAGCAAAATGATAAAGAAAGTGATAGCAAAACAATCAAAGTATCTCAAAGGCATTTGAGGCAGTGGGGCAAAAAGATTTCTTGTTCCCATCCAAATGGATTAAGATAGGAAAGAGATGGTGATAACTTGTCTGTGTTCTGGGAAGCACATGCCATACCCATGGTCCTTCAAGATACAGTTTTGATGAACCTTGAAAATGCCCTTGTTCAGCGGGAGATGGAGAAGTAGCCCTTGGCTTCACCTCCAAGTGCCTTTTGTTGCACGGGCCAAGAACAAGAACGCTTGAATTTTAATCTCTTGATGAAATGAAGTCCATCCATTTTACATTTGTGGTTTTAAATATGGAGTGATCTGAAGTGGCATTGCCTTGTTATTCATAAATGCTGTGCTGGACACTTACTTTGATTTCATTATAATACAGCTACCAGGAAAACAATTCCTGCTAGGTTTCCTCTCCCCAACTACTCTGGATCCCAGCAATGTTTTTTTTCAGATAAAATGAAGACCAGTATGGTTTTTTCCTACATCCATTTCAGTACGTTACATTTTAAAAAATAATTAATCATACCTTTGTAATTGTATACTTTTCTGTTAAAACAGGATATGTACAGTCACTGCTTAGCATGTCCAGTGAATTATAGCTTATTTGGGATCTATTTTAAATATAAAGATCATGAATAAAAAGCTAGTTAAATCATTTCCAAGTGAACAAAATTTAGTGTGTATGTTATCTAGCAAAATATATATATTTTTAAGTAATAAGAGGAAGTGACTATTGAAACTGCCATCATCTTTTACAATAAATACTGTTTTTCTTGAAGGCTGTCATATAATAAAGTTAAGTATTTAGATTGAAATATCACTGTTAATTGATGCAGTCTTCTGATACTGCTTAAGAGTTTTGATTTTAAGGAAGAATTTGTGAGCATGAAATAAATAGCTTTAAGAGGTAGATATACTGCTATTATTTCATAATTATATAGATATAAAAATATACATATACATGGCATAATATAAAAAAATATTTGTATAATGCATATGGTGTCCTAGATGATATAGAATGTATAACAAAATATATAACACAGTATAACGTTAAATGTTTGGTAGATCATATAATTAACTATAAATTACCATCTAGTTAATATTATATAATAGCAGTCTTGGAATATTTTGAGAGTGTGTTAGTAAAACTAAGCCATGACAAGAGCCTACCATAGTAATAATTATATGTAGAGTCATCTGTGTTGCTTAATTATCAAGTAGAAAATACTAATGAAATGGTATCATTCATTAAAGGAGAAAGAAATGTACACTGACTGATTTTAGGAGTCCTTAGCATTTCAGAGTGCCAGGAGCTCTTGACTTCATACTAAACATCTATGCTGGCTGAAACGTAAATAGCTTTGAATATTTACCCCTTTGTATTTTATAAAAGGAATAAATGGCCTAAAAGTAGTTAACTTCCCCAAGTTATTTCCTTACCAACTTTTTCTATGGGTTAGAAATATATGAGCTCCAAAGCCAGGTGCTCTCCTTATAAATAATTCTCTTCACTTTCAGAAATAATAGAGAGTAAACGTGCCAGAGTACTGGTATTCAAAGTAGCTACCACCTAACACTAAAACAATACTTTACTCCATTTTCACGTTGCTGTTTCCTGGGAAAGCAAAGTGCTTTTGTGTGTGACCCGTACCAAGATGCACCACATCATGGGCTCAAGGAAAGTCCTGATGCGAACGAGCTAAACAATTTCACTTCCCCCAGACCTGTTTGCTCCGAGTCATAGAACAGCTGACATGAGTTGAAAAATGAACACCTTAATGAGTTGATGGAGTTCAGTGTGTACCCAAAAGGCTGTGTGTGAGATGCAGTACCAGAAAGTTCGTCTGCGTCTCAGCCCCGCGGAGCTTGCGATGTGGCTTGTCACAGAGTTTCTTTTAGCTTCTGTGATTGCTCGCTCCACATGCTGCCATTTACAGTACACGGTATACAGTAAATCTATTTTTTGTCAAGATGGGCTGGGTTTTCACAGCTCTGCACATGACATCCAGTCACTCTTCTTGGCTCTTAATGCTTAACATGGTGTAGTCTTGATTTTTGGCTGATTGCCTCCAATATGTTCAATTTTGGATGATTTTTAGTTAGGTTTGTGAAATGATGCCCTAGAAATGTGAAAAATGTATAGGTTTCCTTAAAGGGCTTGCAGGCATCAGTCTGTTTCTCTGGGCATCATTTTGGAGCTGTAATATTTTCTCAAGCATTTGTGACGTGCCCTCAGTGGGCATTGGAGAGCATTCAGGAGGCAGATAAAAGGAGGCTGAGGAAACATGAGCGGCTGTCTCTGGGGAGCGGAATTAGGAGTTGAGGTGGATAGACGCTCACTTTTCATGATGCAGTTTATCTGTTTGCACCATTTTTCTTTTAACCTAGTAAGTGTCTCATTTTGACAATTAAAAAGTTTAATTAAGAGAAAGGAATAAATATTTCCAGTGCTATTGTCATTGTTAAACTCACCTTCTGCCTGTCACTCATGTTTTTATAGCACTAAGTTCTGTAAACACAAATCCCAGTGAATTATACTGTGTCTCTTCCTGAGCTTTAACTGGCCAATCTCATTTCTCAACAGTTTTGCTATTTCCACATGGACATTGTGTTTTTAGTTCCCACCTCCCATCCCCATGGTTTCCTTCAACTGCAGGACTACTTCTTTCTGATATGTCAAATGTGTTATCTTCGCATTATTGATGCAGTTTGGGGTTATCTGAATTGCCCAGGATAATGTTGCAGGAAGCATTCCTGACCAAATGCCTTCTAGAACTTACTTGACAGAAGCTTAGGTCAGTTGGTTATGAATCTGCATTATCGAGGCTACCATGTCACTAAATAAAGTAACCAGTAGCTTAGTCAAAGATGAAATATGAGTGGGAACCCCAAGTGATTTATAGAAAATTTTATGTTTTAATTTTTTTTTTAACATTGAAAACTATCACATATAAAAACTGTCTGCAAGAAACCAGAGAATAAGCATGAAATTCAGTATTTAATACTGGATCTCTTTTCTCCACCATGTTTCCATTTTTATTTGATTTGTATTTGAATATTGGTGAGGAAAGTGTGCATACAAATGCAGTTTCTCTTTTCCTTTTCCTGAGTCATATGATGTTAACAGATAAATATATAGATCCAGGTAATAAGAAGAGGATGCTGATACATGTGGCAAAAGTTATATAAATTATGTACCCTAAGTTGACTATTTTGAATGGACCTAAATAAAATAAATCCTCTAATTAAAAAAATAGATGGCTAATCATATTTCAGTTCGAGGGGAGTTCTATGCCTAACCAGTTTACCATAGAAGGTGAAATGGAGTGGGCAGAGAAAGGGAAGGGACTCTGGGTTCCAGCCTTAACTGCCTTGGGGAATCTGCTAATCTCTTCACCTAAGTGATTAAGGGGTTGGACTGGGTGATATTTCATGTTCTTTCTAATGCTAAATTCTACAAGAAAATCAGCCTTCCACAGCTGGAGGCTCTCTGCCTCTCACTACACAGTGCCTAACACAGTGGCACTTAATAAATGTGCATCAGAAGAGTAAACGAAGGACAAGGTAATGAGAGAATGAACCTCAACTACACTGTAAATAATAGATCCACAAGGTTATGAATGCCCCACTAAGAAGATTAGACAAAATCCCACCGTGACAAACTCTTAGGCACAGTTGTATTGTCAGCATGTGCAAACACACACACACACACACACACACACACACACACACAACACACACACACACCCTTTGTGAGGATTCATC